>NW_010301502.1:0-76770 GCF_000700745.2 Antrostomus carolinensis
TTGCGGGATAACAACTGCAACACTGGAGAAAGTTATCTAGCTATGCCTCTGTGCGCATGACTAATCAAGGAAGATTTAGATGTTCTTTCCTTGTCATCTGTGGTCAATAACCCTTAAATAATATTTTTCCCTGACATATGTTAATGCCTCAAAGCAACAGTAAAAATGATTGCACAGGTTCTGTGCAAAACTCCAAACACTAATCCTCCCCTCAGGGACCTTTAAACCTTCAAGTGTAGTCAGATGAGCCAGTTGAAATGTTCTTGGCTGGCAATATGTTCCCATGCAATCTCCTATGTATTCAGTTGCTCAAAGGACAGAAGTGTGGAAGGAAGCTGACATGAGTGAGTACTTGAGAGTGTTTGACAGGATTGAGTTGCCTCAAAAGCAGCTCACAACAGAATGATAGGTTTTTCTCTGAAAAAGACAGAATTGCAGTATTTGCTGTACAAATAAGCTTTTTCCTTGCTTGTAGATTTGTGATATCCAGGTTTGTGTTCTGGAAAAAAATGATTGGTGAAAAAAAAAATCATAGACATGATATGTTTATATTTAATTACCTTATTAAAAAAATGAACTTTAGAAGCTTAACTGCTTGATGTTAGCCATACACATCTCCACGTGGATGCCAACGTGGAGGTTAGTACTGATCTCGAGAGGAACACAACATCTGTGACTCCCAGGAGAGACAGGCAGCTCCTACACAAGTACCTAAACAAGGAATTTACAGAAGTACATGTGTTTGAAATAATTGTCCTTACCATTTTTTAACCTGTTCCACATATAACAGTTACAAGATAACACTGAACTTTGGCAGAAACTAGTATGAAAAGTTTTATTTGACTTACTCTAAGGGGATGCATGTGTTACTCCACTGGGAAATGTATGTACTACATCTATCCCATAATACTTTTTTTGGTTTGGGTTTTAGGATAGCATTGGAAAAGGACAAAAAACCCTAGTATTAACACGAGAGGCAAGAGGACCTAGGAAAAAAGGAATCCAATCAGATAAAAACTGTTATTTCCTTTCAATATTAATGAGATAGGGACAAATGCTTCCAGTAGACAGCAGAATGCCTCAGGACCAGGTTGCAAAATGAAACACCGTAGCTTGAAATGACCAGTGAGGCCACTGAAGCTGACTCTGATTAACTGCAATCTGCAAATTGCTTGAGTAAATATTTCCATTCCAGAAATCTGCAAGTTATTGTCTACGTGACATTAGAGGCAAAGGCATCATAGGGGTGAGAGTGAACAACTTGGAACAAGAGACACTATAAGAGCTTTCAACTGTATCAAACATTTCATAATACACAATTACATCAACAGAAGCACTATTTGTTTAAAAAAAATTAGCATTTTTATCATGGGAACAGCCTAATTGCTAGCTTCCACTTTACAAAAAAAGCCCTAATGCATTTATTAGACTGATCTTGTGCTTTGCTGCTACAAAATTGACCTTTTATGAAATGTCACTTAATGTCTGGTGAGTCTCAAACTTATTTGTGTGCATTTTCATAATGCACAACAGGCAGGGAATATAAGTTGCTTTTTTTTTTAATTGAAACATTTAATATAACAGTTTTATTAGTTTGACAACCTCTGACACTTAACCGCTGTGACTTAATAGGGTATCTTATAAAGCTATTGAAAATTTTTAAAGACATTATGTTGTCAGTGGGTTCTATCTGATCTGAGGCTTTGTGAAGTGATGAGGGCAAGAGAGATGTTGTTACTACACAACTTTTCAGTACTGCTCTCTTACTACTAGATGTTCCTAGCAAATTAGACAGCACTGACTCTTCTCTGCAACCCTCCAGGATGCTACAGTGTTGTCATCCAAAGCTGGGCCATAGGCACTGCGTAGCAGCCATAGATAAACTCATTGTCTTGTCATTTCTGCAAATTCTCTGTGCTCCCTGTTGTGTTTCTGTCTTTTCTGACTATGATGGAAAGTCAGGAGAAAGAGTCTACTCTCCAGTCACCTGTTTAACTTTTCCCCTTATGAAGTGTAAATCACCTTGTAGAAGCTTTCAGAGCACTAAGCATTCCACAACCACTAAGAAACAGTCTTGGTTTGTTTGTTTCTAGGTGTTCAGTGAAAAGTTCTGAAATTAGGGAGATGTTTGCTTTGTTGAAAGACTGCGTGCAAGATGTTCTGGATGTCTTCCTTTCCAAGTGGTTTAGCTAGCTAAAATGTATTATCCAAATAATAAATTGGAATAATCCTTGGGTTTTTTTCAAAAAGATTTCAAACTTTTTGAAACAAATTCTGGAGAAAATACTTTGAGCTTAATTCATGGAATCTTTTTAAGCATATGACATCAATGTGTGAAATGCCACATGGCATTAATTTCCTTTAGGATCTATTAATAATGTTAAGATGATTAGATAGATGCTGTTGTCACTAATATTGACTGTTGAACTTCTTGCTTGTGAAAGAAGGCCCAGTGAAGTGCTTACTCCTGCAGACACTGCTTAAGCAAAGCTGGAACACGGAGTTCCAAAGCAGGAATTCTCTTGGATAATCTCACACAAAGTCAGTTTTCCTGGTAAATTAAACTTCATAAACATAGTCAGACTCTAGTGATGCAAATGAGTAATAAAAAATGAAATATCAAGTACAGTCAGCCTCTTCAACTCTCATAACAGCTTTTCAGAGAAAAACCCTGAAGCTGAATTTCATTTAACAAATGACTCCTGTTTGCTAATGCAGTAAACATAACTGATGAAAGAGGAAAATTCTGTATACAGATATTGCCAAAATACTAAGTACTTCATAACTTAAGCATTTAAGTGTTGTGGAAGGTAGAGATCTATATTCCAATATAAATTTTATATATATATATGTAGACATAAACACATTTCATGCAAGCCATTCTTGCTTATTTTTTGTGTTTTACAGAAATGAAATGTTCTGCTTGATTCAAACACATTTGCAATATAATTCCCAATTAATTTTGAAATTTCTTTTCTACTTTAGTGGGGAAAAAAAGTTCAAAATAATGTATAAAGTGACCTTTCTCTTCTCTGCATTGCTTCGATACTGTAGCCACTAGGGCAAATATTTTGCTTATAGGTCAATGATCTACAGATAAAAAGCGAGATGGACACTAACTAGTTATGGACTCCCCGAACTTCTACAGTAAACAAGATGAAGTTAGAGGAAAAAGAGGGCTTTTAAGCTGTGGAGTATTTAAATCTAGACCAGAATATTATATTAAAACTTGTATGTTGCATCAAATAATATCTGCTTATATTTCTTCTGAATTCCTTTTAAAAGTATTGATATCTACTTCTGTCTTACTGCCTTTCATTCTTCTGACTTTTATTTTGTCTCTCACGTTATTTTTGTGATTACTTTTTAAGCCTTGATGTTATACATATTTTTTTAATCTCTAGGCAAGAGAAAATAAATGAAATTATGGATATTTAAAGTGCTGTGCACTGTTTTTATGCAGTATTTCTCTCACATTCTTCCTCATCATCCAGACCATCTGGGCAACTCTTATTGAAGAATTCAAGGATATGGTGCCCAATTTGATCATAAATGTGATACCTTGTGCTACTTTATAGCTTGATGGGATGAATTTATGCCACTAAGTGGTACCTGCTGTCTGCTCAGAGCTGCAGCAGTGCCCTTGGACCCCTATACCTGCCTGATCTGAATAACTGCATTCACTGAACCTCCTTTCTTTAAATCTGTCATGTGGCTTAAGGAGTAGGCATCTCACCAAACACAGCTCCCAGCCTGGGCTAATGCTTTTTGACTAGCATCTTTAATTGCTGCAGAGGGGCTAACCAATTCCACAGTGTTGAGACTGTTCTGGTCTTGTAGATGGGGAGAAGGGAAGACACCTGTAAAGTATAGAAATCGTGCTACCTTGAGAGGAAACAAATGTCTTGGAAGATATCTTCTCTACCCTTCCTTCTTCCCTTTCCTTGCTTTTTTTTTTTTCTTAATATGCCACAGACTTTGAAATAGAGGCAGTGTTACTCCACAGCTCATTCTGTTATAAAGATTTATAATCTTCATCATTATTTTTGTTTAATAGTTCAATAATCTATCATCTACAGTAAAACAGCAATTGAGGGTCCTGTTTACTACAGTTGGAATGGGCTGATGACTCTCAGTTCCCTTTTTATGTAACGTTAATTCACTTCATTCTTCCACCCCACATGGGGAATCAAAAGATCAATTTTGGTTTTGTTTTTAACTTTACTGACAGAAGTCTTATTACGAGAGAAAAGTACAATAACACTTATCACATCTTTTTAACATATTGTATTGGGTTCACGTGACAAGGTTTTGGTAGCGGGGTGGGCGAGGGGGATCACAGGGGTGGCTTCTGTAGGAAGCTGCCAGAATTTTTCAGATTTGGTAAGCTCTGTTAATTAAAAAAATCCTACTGTTTAAAACAAAAACGGGGTTCCAGATGTGATGAGTCACTAAATAGTATTTTTTCTTAATATCAACATTCAAATGAATGAAAAGGAATTAATTTACTACCACGTGGACAACAGTGAATTAAATTAAAACTGTGGGCAGAGTATTTAAAAACTACCTTTTACTTTACCTTTCTTTTGACATATTTTTCTCTTGGTTGCTGTCAGTTTTTCTTGCATTAACTGAGGACACATGAAACATGACTCTATGTGATAGCAAGACTAATTACAGATAATTTGGAAGAGTTCATTGCAGATGCAATGATGGACAAAACCCCAAAGTACACTCAGAACCGAGACACTGCAGAACATCAGGTACTTGGATAACAAACTAGCACATTGGAATTGCAGAGAATACTGATATGAGAATATACCAATTTTAAAATTTTAGATAATGGAATTATTTTTTCGTACCTCACAGCTTTGCTTTCCAACATTGCAACTTGAAGATATGTACACTAAGGACTAAAGCAGAAAGAGGAGACTACATCATTATATTGGGAACATACATACATTTTTGTTAGAGCATCCTGTTGCAGCTTAAAAGGTGATTTAATTTGTAAATCAAATTGGAACAAAGTGCCAGTGTGATAGATAAAATGTCTGTATTGGCTGCTCTATTATTCAAGCTGCCTTGACTGAGTACTAGGTTAACTACAGGGTGCCAAAACGTGCCCTTAAATGCAATTGTATGTGATTGTGTTGGCTCCATGGAAACTGGCCCGTAAGCTGAATTTAACCCTGTGGCTTCATGAGGGGCAAATACTTTAGGAGGTATAACCTCTGAGTTCTGAACAAAATGTAAGAAATCTGTGGCTTAGAGTCTGCTAAAACAACAAAAAAGTTACCATTTCATGGACACTGATGAAACAAAACCTCCTAAAAACACTGAATAACTTGCTGGTGTTATCAGTGATTCATTGACAAGCAAATGCAAATACTGATAAGTTGATTTTGCTTAAAGGAGCCTCAAAAGTAGCAGAAGGATAAAGATTAGGCTACCTCAGGTGTTTTAAACAGTTTTTCATTAACAGGGTTTTAGTCTCAGCAGTGCTTTGTGGCACTCCAAGCAATGAAGGAATGAAAAACAAATTAAGTAAACAAAACTGCCACATTTCTAGCCTCCTGCTTTAGAGTGAGCACCACAGACTTTTTCACAAAAAGCAGCTCTACAAGTCTGTCTCCACAATTTAGTATCAACTTCCTCTTGCTCACAGTTATGGTGTCAGCACTAACAGGACCAGAGAAACCTCATGGAGCTCCATCAAGGGCCAGTGAGAACAAAAACCAGCCTGGCAGAAAGCTGAATTCCTACCTCTCCCTGGTCTGATCTGTATTCTGTCAAAGCCATTACCTGAAAGCTGTGAATTTATCCATGTAACTAGGAAAGGTAGGAACTTGAGGCTGAAAATCTGAGCTGGTATTATCTGTTGCCCATCAGCAAAAAGACTTTCTACAGTCAGTGATGCAATTTTCCTGTAGTAGAGATTAGTGGTGCCTGCAGGCTATTCAGGTGTGATCTCTGTTAGAGGGGTGCAACAAAAGCACAAAAGAATAGCACACTTCTGGAAAGGATAAAGCAATTTTTAACTTCAACAGTAGCTGCATTCAACCTTTGCAGGAAACAATCTTCAGAAAATGTCCTACATGGCATATCTCTGAAATTTATTTTCCTTTTTAACCAACACAAACTTCAGAAAATATCTAGGCATAAATATTTCAAGTTTGTTTTGATCTTGCTGAATTCAAATGCCTTTCATGTGTTTTTTTTTTTCTATTTTGAGTATTATAGTAAACTTAACAGAAAATTAAGGAAAAACCAGGGTGGATTATCCCCATTAAAAGTTAGGGAAAGGATTACTGAGTGGAGTTGAAATGGCCTGAAGGATGGCAGCATGTAGGACAAGAAGTAAGATAAAAGAAAAAGCTATAGGAATAAGAGAGGTTGGACCAGATGAGTTTTTCAGGAGTCAGGTAGTTCTGCTGCATCCATAATGGACAGCAGCCCCATCCAGTATCAAAGCCCTCCATAGTTTGAGCCCAGACTGTTCTTGAAATCTAGTCCAAGAGCTCATCCTCTTTACCCTTAGCTTTCCCTGCCCTCTAAATGTCCCTGCTGCAATATCAGTTCATAATTTCTTATTTTGTCCTCATAGAATATAACCACTTTGTAATTAGTTTTACATATTTGAAGATGGCCTTTTATGTTCTCTGGTTTTCAACCTTTCTTGAAGGGTCAGGTTTCCTAGATCTCTACTCATTCTCTGTGTTCTCTCCTTTGGTTATCCCCATGTAGGGGAAGAGGCACCTCTCTCTCCTGGTCACCAACATGCACCAGCTCCATTTGCTTCAGGTCTTCACAGCCTGGTATGTTCTGGGGATCTGGAGCCTGTGCTAAGACTTGTGATATTTTTCTGTAGTTATGAAGGACCAAAGACACATGCAGAACAAGATTGTGTAAACAGAGCCTCTCTTTCAGCCTAGACTCCAGCAAGTATAGCTGACATAAATATTTAACAGTGGTAGCTGTCAGCAGCCTGTTACTGGCTCTTGTTGGAGACTGGGCACGCTGGTGATTGCCAGCATCTTTCTTCTCAGAGTACTGTAATCCCTTGTATGACACACTGTGGGCTAGAAAGGGCTGAGCAAGGGTCTCAGCTCCCAGGCAATGTCTTGCCCTGTGGTGCAACAGGGGCACTGGCCAAACTCAGAGGGTGTGAGAAGCATTGACCACTTCACAGGGGACCAGGATGGGCTTAGATGTCACTTTGGATCTTGTAGAATAGCTTCTTGCTTTAGTGGAGCTTTTGTAGTCTCAGAGGAAGTTGAAATGTGTTTTCTCTAGGGACAAATATTTGCTACATGGAATGAGAGTTACGTGCTTGTAAGGAAAAAGCTAAAAAATTTTTATCTGTTTTTAACTATGAGATTCCAGGCTCTCTAGGGATAGATACCAGTAAATAAAAGCTATAAAAAACCATAAAAATTCTCTTGATCAAGAGGTGAATTTTTACATTGTGTAAACCAGAGCATAATTAAGGGTAACAGAGCACTGGAACAGGCTGCCCAGGGAGGTTGTGGAGTCTCCTTCTCTGGAGACATTCAAGACCCACCTGGACACCTTTCTATGTGATCTCATTTAGGTTCCTGCTCCGGCAGGGGGATTGGACTAGATGATCTTTTGAGGTCCCTTCCAATCCCTGACATTCTGTGATTCTGTGATAATTATACTCTGTAGAGAGAATAAAAAAGAATTGTTGCAAGATGTCCTCCAGCCGTAAAACAGCAGATAAAACTTAAGGTAAAATTTTTCATTAGAAAAAAGATCAATTCTCAGCAAATGTTCTCACTAGACTCTTCCAGGACAGAGCAAGGTTATTCTATTAATTATAGTTCTGGTCACTTGTCTTACTAATGCCTTGGTCCACAAGATTCCATCTCAATGAACAACTTCAACTGAAGATGAGTGATAGAGCAGCATTACAAACTACATGTCTGCTTTCAAACACAGAACATGCAGCAAACTCACTACAGATGTTTCTGGGCAGCCATAGCGTGTTCCTCCAAAGCAAATCTTGATTTGTCACACCTGAGCTTCAAGATGTTTCAGCTAATAGGCTGCTGTGGGGGCTGTTGTGGGAGATGTGAGTTTCTGATGATTTAAGGAGCAGGATGAGGTGGTGAAAGGGCACCACAGGTGATAGAAGAGAACAGAGGGGTACAGCCAGGAGTGCAGGGTAAGAAAGCCAAGCTGTCTTCTCCTGTCTGTTGGTACAGAGCTCTGCTTCTGAATTCAGGCTGGAATTTCACAAAGGCACACCTAGCTAAACCTCTCTAGTCTAATGTGGGAGCAAATGGTGTGAAATGTAAAGAGGATGAAAAAGCCAGCGAGGAGGAGGAATGTGGGGATTACCCTGTACCAGTTACGTTTTTCTGTGAAAACTAACAGTCTGCAGTGTTACCAGGGTTTTCTCAGCATGCCTTAACTGTATTGAAAGTTAGTGGAAAGAGCCTTGCTCTGGAAAGCTGCTACATGATCTGCATATTACCTGTGCCCTTTCCCTTTTTGCCAGGCTAAGCTTAATTTTCAGCTCTGGGTTTACTTTTCTGCCTATATATCTATATCTAGCTATTGGAACTCACGTTCCAATTTCAGTTATAGTTTCCCTATATAATTTCCCCTGCTCATTTCTGGGTGGTGGATGACTAGCTATGCCATTGGTGTCTTGGGAGTTCTAGGAAGAGGTTTGGAATTATGGACAAGAATTCTACCTGGATGCTCAAAAAGTGCTCAGTGCTGCAAAGGTTAATAAAGTCAGTATTTCTGTAGAGCTAATGTGCTTCTGGCTTACTTGGAACAGCTGATACCCTAGAACGCTGTTTCTGAGGTGGAGGTAGGCAACAACATCCATTCTTACATTCTTCAGGTAAGCATTGACATATTGAGAAGTCTATAGAAACATTCTATACATAGAAATTTAACTGTGAACAAATGCAAACTGTAGATTTGTGGTATAGGATACATCTGAATATTCTTCAGGTAGTTTATTGTGAGAGTACAATGTTTGTACTGTCCTTTGTAACTTTGTTTTGGGGAGAAGACTCCCTGAATTCTTAAACTTGTGGCTTGCTCAGTCCCTGCAGCATGCTGAAATCTCAGAATTTATATAGCTTAAGTTTATGATCCTCTCAGACACCCTACGGAGTTAATCTGCACAGTTCTGCAGAAACACAGCAAGTGGTCAGCAGCCGTAGTCTTTATATATTTCTCAGTGCTGAAGGCACATTCTTGTCTCTAGGGTGAGAACTGCTAATCTTCTAGTGTTTGACAAACTCTTTTGAGAATCCCAGTCAAATTAGGTTGTGTGCAGCCCATCAGTAGCCCCTCCTTTGATTTATACTGGCCATAAATCACGAGCCATCTCCTGAGCTACTTTCTATACAACCATGCAGAAGGAGGGAGAAACGACAGTTTCTGCAGAATTTTCTGCAAAGAAAATTCTTTCTCTTTCAAATGCAGGTTTTGCTCTAGTTGAAGTATGTTGAAAGTGTAAGCAAAGCAAGGAAGCTCCTGCTGACACTGCCTGGTCACACATGACCGAGTGTTTGCTCTATTACAGCATTTGGGGATGAGATAGATATACTCCTTTGTACCTGGTTGTAGGCCTTGCTTCTCCATGGTTGCACCAACAGGTAGCTGGAGCAGTGGAGAAGACAGTTGAAGTGCTCTACTATGGCCCTGCTCCAAGGTTAAGCCAAGGAGTGTCTGCTCTACCTAGATATTGATGGTTGCTTGTTTAGTTGAGCTGAGGATTTAAAAGGCAAATATATTAGTGCTCATGGAACACTTAAATTAAGGGTTCATGTGAATCTAGCAACTGTGCCTAGTGTGGGCCTTGGTCACTTGTCTTAATTATTTTAGCAAAAATACTCCAGAAGCTATCATATGGCTCTGCATTCATCTCAGTCTATTTGACCTCCCTTTTAGAAGCTAGCGTAAACTGGTATTCAATTTATAATGCAACGTCCTGCACTGATAAAGTTTGCAGCTTACTTTATCTCTGTCTTCACATAATTTATATACAAAACATTTTTTTGGTTTGAATTCCCTTAAAACCTGATATGTGCTGAGGTGTGCACTTTGGTAAACGTGTTCCTCTTAGCGAACTTGTAAAAAACGTAGGAGAAAATCTATGATTCAAAAAAATAGACAAAAAGTGTGGTGTAGTATAGCATCATTTGTTATCTTTGACAGCATTTGGATTTATTTTAACTGTGTTAATTAAAACTTCTAGAAAAAACACTTGAGGCTATCTTTGAAATATCTAGGAGAGTGCTAACTCTCAGCTAAACTTTCTCCTTCACAGAGTTCGGTGTCCTGATTTCTATTCATGAGTGGAAGAAAGGATTCTTGGAAAATGTTGATGTATCAAAAGGAGTTAATTTGAGGCAGTTTACGGGTAAGACTTCTCAGAGTTTTCTTTAAATTCAGATTTTATGGAACTCCATTTTACCTTTCAGGATGTTTCATTATAAAAAGAAAAAATAAATAAACTTAACATGTATGTGTATTTGGGGAAGAAAAAGACTTTTAAACTCCAAATTCTGCCACTGTAGCCAAACCTTTGCTCTGTCTGATTTGTTAGCATAATTTTTACAGATGTTCTCAGTTAAACCAATTACTCACAAATCTTTTAAACAACTGTGTCATGGGGTACAGATCAAACTTCCTCTCATTTAATTATAGCTGTTACACTATATGCTATAATTGGATCTCCAGGAGATTTTCCCTCTGTGTCATGGAGGACAGGAAGAAGCAGTCTGAACTCAAAATCAGATGTAAATGATTAGAAAGTGGCTGTAACTATGTGTTATAATTTACTTGAAGAGTCTGAAAATTATAGATTCTTTCCAAACCTAATGCTTTTTTTTTTTTTTTTTTTTTTTTTTTTTTACCTCTAGAATTCCCATTTTATGGTATTTCACTGTTTACTACTGAATTTGAGAATCCTGGAACTGGGTTAGCATTACATCAACAATTCCAGGTACAACTGATTTTTTTTTTTTTCTTTTTAATGGAAAACAATTAGATTTGAACCTGCCAGAAAGTGAGTCTCCTGTGGAAGGGAGAATGTGAACACTGGTATGACATTACTCATGCAGACTTCTGCTAGTCTTAATGTCAGAATTATGGACATTGTCCTATGGAATGTATGTGCTAGCAATTGTCTAAAGCTGGTTACAAAGGAGTCTTGAACATCTTGTCAGCATGATACATGTCCAGGGAAAGGAAAAAAACTTCTTTCATTCACTCCAACCTGCCTCATTGCAAATTGTATTTTTCTTGTTAGTGTTGTCTCTACCTCTGACAAGGTCTTGGTGATGTTGGAAATGGGGATCAGAGAATTAAGTGACATTTCCCTCATGTGCAATTTAAACAGGCAAAGTACAATTCAAACAAAAGTGCGAGGAAGAGCAGACAGACTTTTTTATGAAAAAGAATGGCTGTTTGAAGGCACAAACAATGCATTATTTTTCTCCATAGTGTGAAATTGGTTTTGTTGCCTCTTCTTCAACCAGCACCTTGAGTGCTTTTGGATTTGCAGAAAACATATTCTATCGGGTTTTTTCTGTATTTTCTGCACTGATCCCTTGAGAAATTTAGACTGTTGCAGTGTATCTTTCTCTGAAGGGAACAGAAAGTGTACAATGACTCCTGTCAATGAACAAATGTCTGAAGTGGCTGTCATCCAGTGTTCCAGTTACAACTTTCCATGTGGGGAGGGAATGTGTCACCTTCCACTGAAGCTGCAAGTGGTGCTGAGGGTGCAGAGGGCTGTTACGTTCTGGCTCTATCCTGAACATGGAGGAATTATTAACACTTTTATGAGAGTATCTATAACATAAACCAATAAGGATTATACTTATTAACATTGCAGTCTATCAAATATGGGGAAAATGAGAATTTACAGAAGCAGTATGCACCTTATATCTGATGTCACCTGATACACAATTGCAAGGCAGGCTCTCCTAGTAGAGGAAAAAATGTATCTGAATTCAGTCTCTGGTCAGCCTAACAGTTTCTCTTTACAGTTAAGAGAAAGTCTTCCAAACTGTGTCTCAGGCATGGTTGTTGGAACACGTTATTGTAACCAGGCGAAGCTACCTTAGCTTGCTTACAGAGCAGCACGATGTCACTCCTACAGCCAATGCTCCACTCCTGGGTTCCCATGCTTGGCATCTGATTGTGTCAAAGTCTAACCTCTCACAAGGCAGCCTGATCTCATCATGCTTGGGTAATCCTCACTGACCTGGGTGGTTAACTTCTGATTGTTATGCCGTGTTAGGCACAAAAATTCAAATATATCTTGGTGCACTTACTAGTTTTCCTTTGTCATGAAACCTAAATCATACTCAGGTGAAAAGTCCTCTATTAAAGTGCCCGTAGGACTCATGGGACAATTTCAGTCCTAAGCAGCAGTTCAAGTGACAGCAGCACTTAATTGCTGAATGTTTTAATGAAAAAGTTTATAGGTGTCCCTCCTTCATGCCTTTTGCAACATCTTAATACACCCACACACTTTTACATGAAAGAACATCCTGAGGAGCCTTATGGACTGTAAACAGAGCTAGAAATGATGCTATTCAGTAATGTTTCTCAGAGGCATCCCAGCAATTTCTAAGTATCCAGGGACTTCAGTGTGTCACTTAAGAAAAACAAACAAACCAAAACTCAAACAAAAAACCCCCCAAACAACCAGAAAAAACCCCCAAACAAACCCAGTCAAAAAACTCAACCAAAAAACCCAAAGAAGATAGGCAGAAATGTCAAAATTATTACATCTCTACAGATGTCTTGGTGTCATGAAAGTAGGCAGCCAGACAGGGGAGACAGGAAAAGACTATAGAATGATCTCATTCCTTACTGGATAATCCACACTGATGAAAGTCACCATGCAGTAAATCAAACATATCTTACCACTGCAATTGATAAGACCTCAATAAACAGTATCTTGGTAATAAGATAGCTACACAGCTTTTTTTTAAAATGCAGTAAATGGGCTTCAAACCCATTAGACTATATAGTAGCTCAAATAATGGCTTACATTAGAAAAAAAATGACATTAAAAGTAACTACAAAGTCTTGTTATACATATCTATACTGTAATATTGCTATCATGAATTAAATGCTTCATCAAGTTTGTGAGAACATTTAAACATTATTTAATTCAGGAAAGCACAATGTGGTTTTACCACAGCTGAAGGTAGGACTTTCTTCCCTAGTCTCGTGCTAGATGTTTTTACTCTTAGGGCTACTGATGTGCCATGTTGAGAGCTTGCTTTTCTGAATGGTTACCTGTCAGCCTTTCTCACTGAGAAGTTCATGTGGGGAAGATATAATTTAATGGCAAGTAGATACAGATGAGACACTTTTTTTATTTTAAATATCAATTTTTTGCTGAAGGCTGATCATGAAAAACCTTCAGTTCAAAATAACTATGTAGAACTTACAGGGTTTTGTTTTGTTTGTTTTTAATTTAAATGTAAGAAATAAAAAGAAAAAAGGTTTTGCACTAAAGAATAAAAACTAATTGACACAGCACAAATTTAAGTGTTTGGCTTATATTAGAACTAGATATGTTCAACAGAAGTTCAGTGGACCAGTTTCTTCAGAACCAAGTACTGAACCCCTAGTAGATGTGATTTACAGCTGACTGACAGAGTTAACATTTAAAGAGAATCCAAGGCACTGAAAGTTTCTTCTTATATATGTACAAAGTTTACAAAACAACTGTGCACATTGCAGTTCTTACCCACCAATTCAGGTTTTGTTTTTCTGTAAAGTGGGAATTTAAATTCTTCTGAGGGATGGTCAGGGAAATCCATGGTTTAAATCAAAGTGTAGTGTGTCTCTTCAACCTGACAGAATACTGCAAGTAGAAGGGCTGGAAAGGTTAATCTTTGTTATCATAACATGGGTTGGGGGCGGGGGGGGAGGGGGCAATGCTTGGATGAGGGATGAGATGCAGCTTCATGTGACTTTTCAGCTTTGGTTATTTGTCCACACCTCTAGGGTGATGTAGATTATGAGTTTTGTTAAGTGACAATTAATTGGTATAAAGAAAAAGTGTTTCATAGCAGATCACTAGAATGAGTAAGGGTATAGGTTATGCAGATTACTTCAGAGGATTTCAGACAAGTGGCAGTCACAAATAAAATAAGACTATTAAATCTCATGTCAGAACAAAAGGATTTGCCAACTTCTCCCAACAACGATGCCAGTAGCTTTAGGAAATCTTTAAGACCAAACAGTGGTTCATGGCACTTTGATTAGTAAGAATAGACCATTGGTTAGAGGTGTTCGAATGACACAAATATTGTTTGTTTACTTACAGAGAAGTAGGAAATTGTACTTTAAGGAGGCTTGTGTTAAGTAAAATATGTTTGAAACACTAAATGAAGCAAGTACCGTATCTCTGCTAAAGACAGATTCTCCCTCCTGTGTTCCACAGCTTAGAAGGCATGGAGTAATATAAATTGAATTATTTTCTAGTTTTAGTTTTGCTTTTTAGCTTTTGCAGTAGAACCACTGTTTTGAATCAGCATCGTGAACTGACACGCCTTTGTCATTGCTTCTGGCAAATCCATAGTGGCAAAATGTATCACAGTACTTTTTATTGTTATGGGTTAATGGTAACAATAAATAGGTTATTATTAATAAATACAATCCCAAGCCTCAGCTCTAAATTCAAACTTTGCCGAAGTTCAGGTAGAGAAACTAGATTATAAGAATTTCCCCGGAAATCTTATGCCTTTGTTCTAAATGCATTTTCTCTGCCGTGCAATCTGTGCGCATGCAATCCACATTCAAACATGGTGGCTTTGGCTAGCGTGCCAAAAAGATGAGGATGAGATAAGGATGTAAGCATTACAGGCTGAGAACTATGGGCTTTTTTGCTTTTGAGAGAAAACATCTTCTCAAAATGTGTAATGAAACCATGTGAGCTGTACTGTGCTGGGACCTGCACTGGCTTCCCTTCTGAATTGTGTGGAACTGGTAAGAACCTTCACATAGGGAACCAGCTGAGGGGATGGAAAACTCCTGGTAGATGTGATTTGTTTGACTGATCTTTTGGGGAAAAAAAAATTGAGGCTTTTTTAAATTTCAAAATTTTTTTTGTTTAATTTATTCAATAAAATGCTGGGTCAAAACAGGAACAGAACTTCTTTGCTTTGACAAAAACAGCTCAATTGCCTTAAAGTGCAGCTTCTTTAGAGATTAAGGTGTGACTTTGGCATCTTTCTGTTTACCTGCTTTAAAGTGGAAAACCATATGAAAGTTGAAAAAGTCCCTCTTTCTCACCTCTAGACAAAAAAATACTGTCCTCACAAATTTCTGGAGGCAAATATAAAGTCTTCTAGCGCACAGGGAGTGAGCTAGGCTCTGCTACTACTTATTGACTCTCAGCAAAAATATTTACTGAGGTAAATTCATTCAAGGTGTGAGAGCAAACAAATGTCTCTGCAGGGGTAAACTGATGCCTGAGGAATTGCTCAGGTGTTGGTGATGATGTCTGATCTGTGAGATACTGACTTCTGACAGCTGAAGTCAATAGCTAGATAGGGTCTTCTGGGGTTGGTGAGAAGGGACTTGTGGGGTGGAAGTATGTTGTGGTGTATGCTCTGTGCTACAGAAGGTGGAAAAGGAAGATTTTTAAGGAGTAGGTGCTGGTGAAGGTCTGCACTACTGAGCACAAGTTTGAGTCTCTGCCTGCTGAGGTCATTGAATGAACAAGGACAGCTTCAGCCTGTGCTAAGTAAGAACTGGGTGCTTATTTTCTTCTTTACATTTTTAATTAAGTCTTTTTCTCAAGAGGTTAATGTTTTTTCTCATCTTTAAAGTGTTTCTGCTGTTTATCTGGGCTGTTGTTGAAATGACTTCTCATGTGGGCTTTATCTTCTGCAGTGCAGAAAGAGATAAAAATACCAAAGATTTTTCAGGTTCTTTGATCCCTATTTAGCCTATGCTTTGTAAAACTTTATTTCATTTCAAAGAGCACTCTGCCTACTTAAGAACTGAAGTGAGCTGTTTTAAAGAATGTTTATGTCTGCAGCAGATTAAAAGACCTGGTGCTTTTCCTAGTGTGTTGGGTTGTGTGTGCAGCACTGTGAAAGTGAATGCTTGACTAAGAACTCTGGTAAGTTTGTGTTAATCTTTAGGCTTTTACAGGTGTGATATGTTGTTTCTGTATTTCAGCAGACAGATTTTAAAAGAAATGTGTAGGTAAATGTTATGGTGCTGTTAAGATATAAAAGGGTATGAATTTAACCCAATATCAAACAGAACTCTTTTGCTTTTCTCATATAATTGTAAGTGGAAGTTGTGTGCTTACTCCAAGTAAAAGTCAGGCATGTTGTATTTTAATGTGCAAAATGTGATGTTTCTGCAGCCTTGCTCTCGAGTTGTGCAGTCATTCCCTTCCTCCCACAGATAACTTCGCACTGTTTCTGTTCAGAATAGTAGGCAACCTAAAGGATTAATTCAGTATTACACAAAACTTCTAAGTCCTGACTACAAAGGCAAAAATGAAGTCCTCTGGTTTTAAGTGACTTACAAATGTTCCAAATATCAATCTAGAAATACAAAAAATCAAGGCTGTTTCCTAGCACAGCAAAACTCTACTGGAAAACTATGAGGTTCTGCTGTGATCAGATGGATGTGCAGGACTGTGAGGTCACTCTTCGTGTGCAATGGTGAGTTTGATGTAGGTGTAGTCCCTATTATTTTTCTGGTATACTGTGCAGATTTTTGCTTTCACCTCTAGTACTGCTGGTGAAGGTGGCAAGGAATTTTTTCTTTTTTTTTTTTTTTTTTTTTTTTTAGCTTGTTGCACACATGCTCCTAAGGACTCAAATGCAGAAGCTAGAAGGAGGGGGTAGGGGCTGGCAGGCTGGCCTGTTGTCACACAGGTGGACCAGATGAGGCCAAGTGATGGGCCTGTCTGTGTCAAAGGTAACCTTGAGCTTTGCTGAAGCAACCTGTGGTGAATTCAAGCAGATAAATTACTTCATGTGTTTTCTTGTGTAAAGACTGGCTTACAATAACAAACTAGGGACATAGTTGAAACAAATGCTTTGCTCTGGGAGACATGTGCTTGAAACAATTGCATGAAGTGTAAATGACTTGGGGAATTGGAGGATCTGTAGGTGACTGAATGTGGTTTTCTGTTAAGATTTCTGCCAAATCTGTTTAATTTTGTAAGTCCTTTGACTCTTACTGCAAGCAGCCTGAGAGGGAAGTAAGAACAATTTTCCTTGAAATGTGACAGTCTGAAATACCAAGTTGTTAGTTGAAACACATGAGATTTGCATAAAGGGTATGACTCCTTTGCCACCTGTCTTATAAAGTGTCATAAGAACTGAATAGCAAAAGTGCCAAGAGCTGGAACTAAAACTTGAGGCAGGTGGGTAGGAAGGACGGCTCTACTTGTAGGTCAGATACATTCAATAAAGGACAAAGGGTTTCTGTCAGTATGAGCCCCCCTCAACATGAAATCAGGTGTTTCTGTTCAGCCTCTGACCTTTGTTAGCTGTGTTTCCATCATGACACCTGAGGATGGTACTTTCAGCAGATGGCTAAAGCAAAATCTGTTTGAGATCTTAAGTGGTACAAAAAGAAACAGCCAAGAGCTGTAGCATGTGTCTCCTGAAATACCTGCCTCCTTGGGGAAGGATGGAGCTGGATCTGACAGAAGGGTGTTTTTGCTGGCAGGTTGCTTCTATCTACGCATGTGCGCAGAAGGCTAAGTTCTTTGACTAGATCTGCCTTAACTGCCATTAAATATAGCATTAGTTGTTTGGTAAAAGCTTGTACTTATTAATGACATCAGTTTCAGCAAGAATCCGACAACTTTACCTGCACCCTCTGAAGCTGATGGTGCATGCAAGTAATTCTGTTTGCATTGGGTGTAACTGTGCTGCCAGGTTGGTTAGGGTTGTAGGCAGTACTGTGAGAGTTGAATAAAATGGGATAACTCAGGTTCTCAATGTTTTTGTGCTTGTGTGCTTTGCATCTGAGAAGACCCAGGATGCACTGGTTGCATGCGAGTCCTCACTGCTGAGATGTGGAGGAGAGCCTCCCATAGATATTCTTCAGTGGTTAGAGGACAGTAGGACCTCACATATAATGAAGGGTAATTCAGAAGCATTAGTGTAAAGCGGGCTGATGGCATTGTGTGGGAATCAATGTGACTATGAAGCTTATTGTACAGAGGTTTATTTCCAGGAGTAGAGGGAGGCGGGCAGTAGAAATGCTCTTTGGACATTGCTTAAAGGGACCAGAGTTAAGAGAGGGAAATGCAATTTCTCTACTTGAGTACTGCTTAACTTGGGATCTTGGAGTACTAAACATCATTTGGCAACCTTAATTTTTAGTTAATAAAGCTGCTTATCTAACCTCCTCAGGGGGAAGAAAGTGTTTTAAAAGGGAAGATCTTATACACTCACAAGAAAATACATCCAGTAAATCATTGCTTTGTATGAAGTTAAAAATCAACTGTGACAATGTTGTGATTTTTATGTGATTCTTAAATATCTCACCTTGCTCATACATACTGCCACCTTTAAAAGAAGTGGCTGGTGCTATGTCTCTCCTCTGTGTTCTGACTATAATACAGTCTTAAACAATGGCTATGCTGACCTGTACCTCTTGTCTATTCCCAGCTGGTCCTGGGTGCAGTGTGCTCATTCTCAAGGGTTGGAGAATTTTACATGCAGGCACAAAGCATTTTAGGTACAGCTGCAATTCAGGAGCTGGATGTTTGGTCTGTATAGACATAATTTGCATCTCTGAAATGTTAACAGATTGCTCAAGTTAGAGTACTGAGTTGACTTTGGAAGTAACTGTGGAAACTGATGGTTTCCGGGGAGATCTTATAGCAGCCTTCCAATACCTGAAGGGGGCCTACAAGAAAGCTGGGGAAGGACTTTTCATAAGGGCAATTAATGACAAAACAAGGGGAAATGGGATTAAAATGAAAGAGGGGAGATTTAGATTAGATATTAGGAAGAAGTTCTTCACTGTGAGGGTGGTGAGACACTGGAACAGTTTGCCCAGAGAAGCTGTGGCTGCTCCTCCCTGGAAGTGTTTAAGGCCAGGCTGGATGAGGCTTTGAGCAACCTGGTCTAGTGTAAGGTGTCCCTGCTGATGGCAGGGGGGTTGGAACTAGATGATCTTTAAGGTCCCTTCCAATCCAAACCATTCTATGATTCTATGACAGAATGCTTCAAAGTAGCTCTGTCTTAGCTTTAGTCTGGGGGATGAAGCCGAGTAGTTGAGCAAATGAAGATTAGGAAAGGCACCAAGTGTGTGTCTTTAGACATCGCTGTGCTTGCAGCGATTTTGGTGCACTGGCACCTGCTGCAGGAAAGCAGGGTGAGAGGAAGAGGAGAGATGGGCACTGTCACCGCCTGGCTTGCACTTCCTTGTGTACAGGCATTTGGTCATGGAACCAAGGAAAGTTGCCCTACCTTCCCTCTTCACCACTTATCCAGTCTCCTTTTCCCTCTGATATGCTATGAAAGCAACTGTTAAAGCCACCATTTTCTTCCCAAACAGAACTCTTACTGTTGTGGCTACCAGTGTTTTAACAGTTGACACTGTTATGAGAGGAAAATGCCTAACAGAAGCTCTCAAGGAAATGAACAGACCTGGTGAGAAAAGGCTTCCTAAACTCTTGCTGTTTAAGAAAAAAAATAAAAATAAAAAAATCTAGAGAAGCCATTGGTCAATAAGCAGCAAACCATGGAACAGGACTACTGGAAAATGAATACAAGGCAGTTTCAAAACCATAATTTGCACTGGGGTAACAACAAAGTGTCCTTTCAAAGAGGTAAAAATGACAGATGTCATCTCTTCATAATGGCAAAATAAAACCAGTTCATAGGGATTGGGTGAAGAATTTAACAGTCTCTAATTTGAATGTTATGAAAAATTAAGGTGTAGGAGTACAGCCAGACAATGAAATTGATTATCCTGGATTTAGAATATGCACAGTGATTATCCAAATAGATTCATATCACTTAGTATAGCTATGAACCAAGTTTTTATTCATTTTTAATATCAATATGGAATTAGCTGCTTTTATTTTCACATAATTAGGGAGATTTTTCTATAAATTTGTGCAGACAAATCCTTTCTCTCACCTTGCTCCAAAAACCCCTGCACTGTCCTGTTCAAGTTCTTCAGGATCATTAGGTATTGCTCAAGACCAGGTTGGAAATTGAACTGAAAATTAACAGGTGACAGACAGAAATTCTGATTTTGATTTTTATTGCTTGTCCATGACTAGGCTACTGTCCTTAAAGAACCTCACTGACTTTGAGGTCCCTTCCAATCCCTAACATTCTGTGACTAATTCACCAGACTTACTGAAGAATTATGTCCTCAGTATGTTACATGATCCAATTAGCTCAGTCACGCTCATTTCTTGAGAAAATGATAGTCTAATTTCTTTGTTTTTCTTGAGATTTTTACAAGTAATTTAACATCTTGTAAAGATTAGTGTCTCAGAAATGTAAGTTTGTTCTTTGCTCCAATATGATAACTATCCTTTTCATTTTGCAGTAAGAACAAATTAGTGAATTTCAATTAATTCAAGATACAATAATTGTATCTATCTTCCTGGATACAAATTTACCTTTGAGCACTTTCTTCTTAAGCTGAAAGATTTTACCAGTAGTAAATATCACTGTTGAAGGAAATTAATGTCAATCATATAATTTCTCTGCCTACAGTACTCCGTTACACAAGTTACAAAAGGTGGTTGATTTGACTGTTCCATTAATTCTGAAATATTTAACTGCAGACCCCATTGGATTTTGAAGCCAAATAGGTTTTGCCAATCTGACATGCTTTGAACAGATTTTCATGATGCAGTAATCTTACTTCTTGTTTTGGGTTTTCTTTGTTTTCAGAGAAATTTAAAATGCCAAGATGAATAAAACCCATTTGTGAACTGACACAAATCATTCAAACGTTGCTCACTGTATTGAAATAATTTTGGTGACTGTTTTGACCTAGGCAAAAAAAGAAATCTGACATTTGCACATTAAGACAATAGATTTATATATGCATGTGTATATGTATACGTACACACATACATATTATGGCTTCCATTAAAGAGACTTGAATAACTTCTGAAAATCCTCAGTTACTTTTTCTGTAACTTTACATGGATGAAAACCTACATAGAAAAAGAAGCAGGTGTTGCCTAGGTAACTGCACTATTCACAGCTCTGATTCTAAATGATACCTGACCTTACTGTTGCTACACATTTATTCATACTTTTAGCTGACTCTTAAAATTAACATTTATTATTTGTTTGGCGTTGGTTCTTTTATTGTTTTGTTTTGGTTTTAGTTTTTTTTTTAATATTGAAGTTAGCCTGATCTCTCTGCGTTTGTCCTCTCCTATTCTCTTCACCTGGATGTCCATATGCACCTAACTGCGTGATAGGCGTGTTAATACGACTGATGGGCTAAAGAAAGGTGTCTTCAAGTGTGCTGGTGGGGTTGAAGTAGACAAGTCATCATTTTGTCTTTCTGGTTATCACAGACTAATATACGCAATTATTATATGCATGGCTCTGCTGGGGATTTTCAGTGAGAGAATTAAGCAGGTGCTTTTTAAAAAAATACTCTTAGTAAACACAAAATTAATCTAATTAAGTTTAGGAAATGGAATTATATTGATTGCGTTTCCTCTTGGGATAAAATTGTTCAGATCTGTATTGGTAACCCCTTTCTTGACTCTTTTTGTCTGCAAATCAGCACTACATAAGAGCACTTGCTTTCCATCTCAGTCACTAGCACAGTTTGCAATATGGCTGGAGAAAAAGCTGTGAGGCTTTTCAGCTGTGTGAGGTAAAGGGAGCTAGAAGGTGGTTGAGCCACTGGTAACAGCCAGGCAGTGAAGATCTGAAACTGAGCAAGTCTGAAACTTTCCAAATGAGGAAAAACACTTAATGTGTAGTCACTTGGGCTTAGAGGATCAATTTGTTTCTCCTGCTTGTGTCTTGCCAGTATTTCCTAGTCCTCTTCCACATCATGAAAGATGGCATATGTGCATTAGCCTGTTGAAGCACTTGTAGGAGTATGAGGCAAGAGAAGCTGATGCTCCTAGGAAGGGCTTGGTGCTCCAGTCTGGTGTGTAGGTGCAAGGGGCTGCTGGGTCTGGGACGAGGAGGAAAAGCTTTTCTGCTGCTGCTAAGGTTTTGTTTGCTTGAGCTATTTTGGTTGAGCTTCATCTCCTCAGAAAAAATCTCACATTGAAAGTGAGCAAGCAAACACATTTTGGGGGTGAGTTTCTCTGAGGTGAAAGTAAATAACTGCTACTGTGCTTTATAGCATTATAACTCTTGAAATGCAAAGAGTAGGACACTGCTAATATAGAGTGTGTGCATATATATATTTTTTTAGTATCAACCAAGTGGTGAGGTTTTATAATTGGAATATATAAACCACTCAGCAGAAACTGTTATATTTGTGCTTGAGATATTGGTAGTGTATGTTTTTATAATGAATGTTCCCTCGATACTGCTGATTGAAGTGCACAAATTTTTCTGTGTGACTCCTTTGATTATATCCTGTAAATTAATTGCTTGTTTAGAACCACTCGGCTCTGCTTTGTCACTGTCTAAAGAGCTTCCTGTCACCTGTATTATGTCCACATATGTCATAGCTAACAGTGGGGGGCAGAGAGTCTAAATCTATTTCATTCATGTCTATCTATGAAATATAGTGAGATTTCAATAGCTACAGAGAGAATCCACCAATGTAATTCTCCCCACTCCAGCCCCTGCAGCAGCATCGTGTCTTTTTGCCAAGAAACTGGGGCTGCTATCTATTGAGGTGTGATAGCTCTATAATGCCTCTGAAAATTTTCTCATTAAACATCTCTCTCCCTTAAAATTAAACTTTCAAAAATGACATTTTAGAATTTTTATTATCTCTGTGTGTTCCTGGCCTGCAGGTCAGGTAAAACTTCAGTATTTCCTTGTGTTCTCTTTATCCTAAGCAATGTTATGGTGCCTGATGAATTCTGCTTAAGCAACAGTACTTCATTTACATTAATATAATGTAATCATATAAAGTAAAATTAAACTTACCACCTTGTATTCAATATATAAATATCTCTAGCTGACTGAAAAAATTCATAATTCGAGGTATTTCATGAAAACTTCTAAAGCAAAAAAAAAAAAAATTAAATCCCAATAGAACTGGAAACATGGCTATAATAGTTGGCAATTTTGCACAAGAGTAGCTTATGAAATTGCTTCTCTAATGTGACAATTAATCATCACAGAACTTCAACTGGGTCTTATGTGGGAAGATTTTTTTTAATTGTAAACTAAGTGGAGTTTTGCTGTCATTAAAATGAGTGAGGAAATAAGATCCTTCCTTTTTCTTTCATGCCAAAAATAGCTCAACCACTGTATCCTCAGGGACTTCTGCTTAGATCTCCTGTACATCAGGAGAAAGTAATGACATGGTAAAAAGCAAATGAGCAGAAGGGCTGTGACTGTACAGCTGGGTAAAATGATGACCTCATGGCACCTATCACTGTCCAGAGCTCACTTTCCTGAGAGTCCCTCTACCCAGTATCATGCCCTGAATTTTTCAGGCATTCTTAAACCTGTGACCCCTGTACATATGAGGAAATGCTTCTTTGTTTGCTAGTAGCAAGCACAAGGTGTAGTCTTATAAGCCTTTGGGCTCTAGATGTCTCATACCAGAGGGACTCTACAGTGATATTCATCTTCTCTTCCTGTGGAGGGTGCTCTGGATAGTTGTGTAACATATTAGCTTGACTCATGTTCCAATTAAGTGACTTACTATCATAACACTGGATTTTTAGCCCTGTTGAGTAAGTGCATCTTCCTCAGCCAAGTAATATCTATTTATAACATGACGGTTCAATTCCAGTTCTGAAGCCCCCAACACAAGAAAGACATGGACCTGTTAGAACAAGTCCAGAGAAGGGTCACGAGGATGATCCGAGGGCTGGAGCACCTCTCCTATGAGGAGAAGGCTGAGAGAGTTGGGGCTGTTCAGCCTGGAAAAGAGAAGGCTCCGGGGAGATTTTATAGCGGCCTCCCAGTACCTGAAGGGGCCTACAAGAAAGCTGGGGAGGGACTTTTTACAAAGGCAGTTAATGACAGAACAAGGGGAAATGGCTCTAAACTGGAAGAGGGTAGATTATTATTATTATATTTAGATTAGATATTAGGAAGAAACTCTTTACTGTGAGGGTGGTGGGACACTGGAACAGGTTGCCCAAGGAAGTTGTGGATGCCCCCTCCCTGGAAGTTTTCAAAGCCCGATTGGATGAGGCTTTGAGCAACCCGGTCTAGTGGAAGGTGTCCCTGCTGATGGCAGGGGGGTTGGAACTAGGTGATCTTTAAGGTCCCTTCCAACCCAAACCATTCTATGATTCTATGACACCAGAACACGATGCTCTGCGTGCAGAAATTTCAGCATTTTAACACTTCGTCAATGTTTTCCATTCTTAACCTTGCCAGAAATTTTCACCACCTCTGCTTCTTTTCTGTGTAGGAGGTAATAGGACAAAGAGCCAACCTGCATAATTACTACCATCACAGTGAATATTCTTTTATTTTGTTCCTTTAGCTCATTCTAAAGTACTTTTAAAGGGGCTCTCTGACTCAATAAATAAGTCATAAAACCACCACAACACAAAATTCCATGTTTGTACATATCTATAAAAGGTAGCATTAAAAATAAGTTGTTGTCTGGTACTTATTTTTAATAAGTTCTAAAGTATCAATTGCAATGAGGTCTTCTAAGACATTTTTCATTTTGCTTTTCCAGACTCCCTTTCCTTTCAGCTCCCTCCTACACATCTCATTATTTTAAGACTTAAATCCTTGCAGAGTTAACTCTTTGATATGACTCTGTCGCTTCAAGGAAAAATAGACTACAGACCATGAAAACAGCAAAATACCTGGGTAGAATACTGTCAAAGATGAGTAAAGTACTAGTACCAAAACTTGCATTAGTAGTCATTCTGACATAACAGGAAATTATTATGGACATTTTTCTGGTGTAGACAAGTCCGGAGCCATCTGGCTCTCAGTCTGGTAGAATTGTAATGTAAACAGATATGAGCCAATATGTTAACAATAAGAGGAAAAAAAAAAAAATCTTTCTGGTGTAGTGGTGAAACTTCTAGCTCTCTAACTCTCTAACTAAATTTAAGGTGAATAGTATATTTCTGTGTTGCTACTTGGGATGAGGAGAATAAACTTTCTGTTTTGGGGAAAATGGATAAGCTTTCCCAAGTATACAACACAGATATTAGGGTGTCCTGGTTTTTAGCTGGAGCAGAGCTGGGTTTCTTTTTCTGTAGCTGCATTTTGCTTTCAGCCTGGGACTTGCTGTGAGAGAAACACTGATAACATACCAGCGTTTGCATTTTTGTCACTGGAAGTGAAGGACTTTGTGTTCTGTTAGTCTACAAGCACAAGATTTAAGGGGGGTGAAGAATATTTAAATTAATAAGCTAAATTGGCATTTGGATATGCCAATGGGATATTCCATATCATATCACGTCATGTCCACTATATTAGTGAGGGTCTCTTCCTCTCTTGGCCCATATCTGGCTTTCGCTCAGGCTCTCACTCTTCTGGGATTGCGGTTTCAATTCGGGATTATCGCTCCTCTGGGATCATTATCTGGGAACAGGTGGGGCTCGGTCAGTGGGTGGCGAGCAGTTGCACTGTGTAACACTTTTGTATATTTTGTTACTGTTATCATTATCACTACTATTTTAAGATTAGTATTATTTTAAGTTTTCTTTCTATTATTAAACTGTTCTTATCTCAAACTACAAGCCTCTTTATCCTTGCCCCCCTATCCACTGGGGCTAGCCCAGTGAACCTATGACATAGGGCAAAGTGTTTTATTAACTTTTCTAGTTCTAGAGGCAGTTAAAAAAAAAAAAATCACTTGATAGATGGAAAAATTAAATATGAAAAAGGAAACATTCAAACAATGCAATGCACATATGTTGTTTTTTTTTTTTTTACCATATTTGCCTATCTCCCTTCAGCAAATTTAGTATTTGTAAAACACCTGAAAGGTGGAAATGGTCATACAATTGCCATCTGGAAGCAGCACTGACAGTGATGGGGAAGTAGCTGTTTTGCATCTAACTTCTAAACACTAGAGGCATGACCCCTGTTATGGCAATTACTTGAAAGAAAACTCCTTTGTACATATTTTTTATTTTAAAATGAAGTCCTCATTGGCTAGTTGTTGCTGTTTTTTTTAACCCTCAACATCCCTCATGTCTCATTGGGATGGCCTATGCAGTCTAGTGGCTATGTTAATGCAGAGCGTGAGGAAACTGGCTGTGAAGTGGGTATCCATGAGGTAAGTTTCTGCTGTGAAGGTATGCATTATCACAACAGAACATCATTTGCTAGCTTCCCTTAAGTGTTACTCTGATTGTGGTTACTTCTCGCCTGTACTCCTCATCTCCTCTAGATTTCACTTGCTTTCTTTTCTATCTGAATTATGATGATCTGCCTTATTGTTTCATTTACGTGACAGCCATACATTTCATGTGAAATAATTCCCTTTACTTTCTCAGTTGTTGGGTTCAGTCATCTGTTCTTATGCTTATCTCCTCCTGCTCTCTTTCCTCTGTCTCTTGGTGGAGCTTTTTTTGCACTACATGGGGCAAAACAAGGTGCTGTTATTTTGGACATTGCTAGTTCTCTCTTGCTGCACTCTGGTAGCTCTGAGATAGAGATAATTTACCTGGATGGCTAGCTTTATGTTTTCTTGGAAACAATAGTTGAAAACTCAGAAGAATGTGACAAACTTAATAATTTCACCTTCTCAACATTTTTTTTTTTTTAAGTAGTCCTGGAAATGCCTCTTTTCAAGAGGCAGTGCAATGAAAATTATTTCTGCACTAATACTGCTTTTTCTCCTGATTTTGGTTAACTCTATTAATAGCCTAATAACTAGAGAGTTCCCTGAAGAACCTACTAAAAGTGAGTGTCAAAACTGGAAACTATAAGCCTTGCCTTAAAACTCTCTCTGCCATCCCACTCTGATCCATATAACAAGAGACCAAAGGTCTCTGAAGTTATTCACCCTGAAGAAACTATTGATGGGATTGTGGCTGCTGTTGTAGGCTCCCTCCAATGGACTTGTTCTTTCCTCTGTGTCTTTAAAAGGCATCTTTCTACCCATTTGGTTTTTTTGTAGTTGTTGTTGGCTTTTTTCCCTTCAGTCCTTCACAAATAGAGATCGATACCATCTGTATTCCATAGGGTCTGCTATCAGTAGAGGATAGTGTCTATAATGCATCATCTACAGGTTGGGTGTCAGCTGGTTTGAGCCCTGCCAAGTCAATCAATGCAAGTTTTTGCTGCTATTGATGGCAGCAGTAAAGGCATCTCTCAGCTGCTTCTCATTCACTCTTGTAGCTGAACCTGTGACTCTTGAAAAGCAGTGGATCTCAACACTGTAAGGGAAAAGCTTGCAGCTTTATAGGTACACATATAAGCTGTAAACTTGTCTCCTGAAATTGTTTTCAGAATAACTATGATGTTATCCTACTCTTAATAGCTATTTTGACACAGGAATATTTTTTTGACTGTTTTGTCTTTAACTCTGGTGAATTTTTAAAACAATTGATGTTGAAATAGAATGACATGTTTGCCACCTCAGATATTTGAAAGTGTCACATTACTACAATTGTCTGGAAAGTGTCAGGCTGCACCTTCTGATTAGTTAAACTTGATGGCTCAGAATGTTTTAGCAAGTGAAGCCTTTCCTTTTGAAGGGAATAAGAAATGCATTTAGGATTTTCATTATCTGTGACATCAGATAAGAGCCTCAAGAGTTGTGAGGTTAAAAAAAAATCATGTTGAGCTTGTCATTGTCTCCATAATATTACTTGCCAAGCGCTTCTCTGCTTCCTATCTGGAGTTACGAAGACAAACACAGAATATTTCTATTGCTTAAAATATCAGTGAAATACAATAAATTTGCAGAGCTGAACTGAACAAATGGTTCAGCAATTGTATCAATTCCAGCTGTGCAGAAAAAACTGCTTTGGAAACATACTGGGAAAATGGCTCAAACCTATATAAAGAATTTTTTTAAAAATGGGATTACAGCCTACAGAGGTTTTTCTGAGACTTCACTCTCTGATGTGCAGAAAGCTCAGTCTATGTAATAGTGCTTTTTCCACCTTTGGGTGTGAAGATTAATATACTTGTTTGGTATGGGTTTGGGGGGGAGGGTTTTTTTGGTTGATTTTTATGAAAAAACTCTATAATAGTGCCTACTGATGTCAATGAAAAGACTGACTTACATGGGGCCGGAAGTGGCCTTTGCTCTTTCTGTGTTTGAGGAGAAAGACTACCCATGTCTATTATGCTTTGTAGTTCACAAAATGAAAATGTGAAAAAGTTGTATCAGGCTTCCATGAAGATAAAATGATTTTAAGGAACAGGTTTGGTTCAAACAGAGTAACATTTAAAATAGATATAATTGGTAGTAACACTGTTTAAAAATTAAGTAAATCAGTTTACAAGCAATCTACCATAATATTGTATAGTTTAATTTATAATTTTGGATGCTTTCAAGTTTTAAACGCTTACCAAGTAATTTGTCTGTGGTAAAGCAAGAGTATGACAAACTGTAGCATGGCTGACATTAAATTTGTATAAAATTATTAGGAGTAACTTGAAAAAATATTTCATAAATGACTAATAGAATTAATGGTTTTAACTCAAAATCAAACTTTTCAGTCCTGCAGTACTGAAAAAAGGCTCTCATTTATTCAAGTGGAGAATCATAAATGATGCTGTATTATCTATTAATGGAGCAGAAGAAGGAAAGATCTTGGGGGATTAATTAATAATTAAAGTTAACCTGTGTTGCCTAAATAAGATGAATTTATTCTAAGTGATTTTCTGCTCTGTTGGGACTTCCTCTAACGGGATAGGACTATAAAATCACCAAATACTATTCATTATTATGCCTGGATATCAGTCTGGATGTCTGATCTGGATATGCACTATTCCATGCAGCTCGCTGGTAAATTATTCTCCCTTTCTTGGTTCAAATGTACTTTTTCTACTGTGTCTCCCCATGAAATTAATTGATAACCACAAACTCTATTATAGAGCGTTGTTACTGAGTGACTTTTTCAATTAAGTCAGATACAGCTGAGGCACTCGAAATACCATTTATTCCTTGCACTTTTGATTGGAAAGAAATTGAGGTTTTGTAGCTGTAGTCTTAGAGAATTTCAACATGGAGGTATATCTTTGGCATTTTAAGAGTACATAAATGCATATATTAAAGCAGCAGCAACAAAACCCAAACCAATCAAACAAAACAACCCAATACCAAACCAAACAGCAAAATAATAAACTCTGCAGGCTTGAGCAGAGTTTGTGCACCTTAGTAAGGTATTCCTGGGAGAGTCTAGATTATTAAAAGCAAAAGAGGCAGACTTTAGAGTTAGCTTTTGTAAATCTTATATTTAAATTATTTCTTTGGTTCAAAAAGTAATTTGGTACATGAGGGTTTTTTCTATTTTACTTACTTGATTTATATTCCAGCTTCAGTGTTTTCTGCATGAGAATGATCTAGCCTTTGCCCCGACTCAGTATTGTGTGTGCATGTGAAGAGCAGTTAACCCCAATTAAGTTACAAAACTTCCTTCCTTTGAAAAGGTATGTATAGATATAACTTCACACAGCTGGTATCCCGCTGAAATAGAAAGCATGGAACATAAAGAATAATTTATGTACCAAGTAGGAAGGGCAACTCTTATGTCCTCGGATGACTTTCTCCTTACTTGCCCGATAACAGTGTTATTTCTGAGGAAAGGTTAAAGCAGGCAAGCAGGTCATGCTCACAGATGTGAAACTAGTTGAATTATTCCAGTCCCTTCACGGGGAGCTGTACAATAGCAGGTTGATTGCAGGAAGAATTTCGTACCATTCTCATTCAAGCTTTAAAATTGGCATGGAAAAGACTATAATCACTGTTTCCATTCTCTAGATCTTGTGTGTGTATGGCTTTTTTATTATTATTGTTTGTTTTTCCTCCTCTGCTCCCAGCAAAGACATTAACATGATGTTCTGGGTTTTAGAATTCAGGTGCAAAACATTCTTTTTCTCTTTTTAGGACAATATGCTATAACCTGCTTAGGACAGTTCTACAGCTGTTAACTGCGAGAGGCAGGCAGTTCTTTTCTGATAAGAAAACAATCTTCATGAGAGAAACTTGTGGAAAATCTAGCTAAAGTTGCTGGAATGGTTTTTAAGTTGTTCAAATTGGGAATCTTTGAAAACCAAACTTATCAAGCAATCAAGATGCTGTAAATATGACTTCTTAGTAGGTTGTCTCAGTGGCAGTTGAACAGAGGTAGGATCCCATCGGTATGGAATGAAGTGAGTTTAATAGGAACGAACTCAGGAACAACTGAGATTTAGCTTCTGTATGCAAACAGAGTTTATACTCACTATTTTCAGTTTTGCAGCCCATATGTTTATGAGCTGGAGAATTACCAAGAATTTAACATTTCACCTTGGCTTCACTTTGTGTTTCCCTGTCTTTACATTTCCACCTGGTGGCATTCACTTCCCATGACTCTATAATACCTTCTTAGCCACATCTAGCTCCCAGGAAACTCTGGTTTTGCATCTGTTGCTTTTCATAGCATTTGTTACTCTACATTCCTTTCTTCACATTTTTTCTCCCATATGCACTAGGAGCACTTAGATTATCTGCTGTTCTGTCTGTGATGCCTAGCACAATACAGTCCCATTTGTGGGTGACGCCTAGTCATGTTTACAATAGAAATGAAGACTAATAGTAAAGAGAAGCAAAAAAAAAAAATGTAGTTTTTCACTTGAACAGAATGATACCTTAAAGAGAAGTACAGAGGCAGTGGAGTTAAGGTGATGTTAGAGAAGGGAAAAATTCTGTTAAAATGTGTACTTTTACTGTGCTGGCTTCAATATCCCTTTTTGTCTTTAAACAGAATACCCTGAACTCTTCTAAAATAATTTCACTTGTTCTCTTTCTTCATATAAAATGTTTTAAACAACTTTTCATAACTGTGCTTTGTTGAATAAATATTTTCTTAGGAGCTTTCTGGTTTTCTAACAGCATTTTTTTCCCCAGTTTTTCTGAGAACTTTTTAAATTTAAATTTGTGTAGTAGTGTACAAATATTTTAATTAAAACTATGAAAATAAAATCTCCAAATGGATTGCTACTTCTCAGTTTTGGACTTTTGGCCTGACATAACTGCCGATTATTTGTGCTTTTGGTGGTGGAAGTTTTGTTTCTGTTCTACTCCAAATGTGCAGTGCTTCCCGTATCTTCAAGGCTGCATCTCTAAAATGTGCATGCTCAACCTGGAGAGAATCTGCTAAGAGCAAGGGTAGCCTCGGGTGTGAGCAAAACAAATGGGCAAAGAAAATATATACACCAGTGCATATATGCTTGCCTGTATTACTTTCTATTTTAAACAGCAGTGGCCTCAGTTATTCAGGCCACTGTTTGAGTGATTGTGTTGGTCTGTTCCAGTGGCACCAGTCTTGCTTCTTTTATAATTCGCTGCTTTGGAGGGAAGCAGAGGGGGGGATAGTTCATTAGACAATAAATATGCTTTTTTTTTTTCTTTTTTTTTCTTAATTCATTCCCCTTTATAAAGGGGGAGCTGTAAAGTGAAGCACAGCAATAGATGAGGAAGACAGCCAGCTGGCCTTCACCAGTGCCCAAGACAAATTCAATCTGGCCTTGAAGCCTGAAATAATCTGCCTGCCTATTACCATTAGACTGGAACTCAAATGTGCATACTTATATTAAAAGTAGGTCAAGACCACAGTGAGAAGAAAAGTGAGCAGCACTGCTGGTTCCATAAAACTATTGAATATGCTTATATTTCTGCTCAAATAATTTTGAAACTCTTAATCACGTGTTGATATTCTGAGATTGACTAATTTTTGCCTTACTCCTTCTATTGTTTCTGCCATCATTCATGAAATCCCAGATCATGTGTACACCTCCCTGGGAGCAGGCATATGAGTTGCAGACAAGTTGTGACAGAAATAAAGGCTCCTCATGCAGGTGACATTCCTCAAAGGGCCATTTCAACTTGCTTTGTGTTTAACTCTTCAATGGGGTATAAGTTAAACGTTTCAGACTAGATGGTTGAAATGTGGATTTCTTCTACTCAACTCTTCTGTCTTTTCAAGGGTCAGACTACTCCACTGTGGAACTTCTACTTGCTTGGTCCACCCCTCATTCCATTTGGAGATTATGCCATAAACTGCTATGATCCAGAGGTTACAGTACAGAAGGTGTGATGTTCTTACCTCATTATCAGCAATATTTTGACCCTGTACTGAGCATAGTACATACCACTGCCTGTGTTGCATTTTTAGAGTAGAATTACAAAGCAGAATTTCTCATCTTAGTGACCTTCAAGGCATCTTGTTTTACTGACTCCAGACAAAGTGAGCATTTTTTTTTGGACTGTAGAATACACCCAAAGGGGTTGCCAGCTGGCATTTCTTTTTTTGGGATCATTTAGTGTAATATTAGTACTGTGGTATTTTTTGCCAACTGAGCCATTGTTGGTAAGTCTTTTTCTTTTCAGAGGTGACTACATTGACACAACTTGTATTGTTTAACAGGTCCTCTTCAGAGAATATTTAAAACTAGTAGGGAAAATATAACTGCAAATGTGACTGAGGTATTAACACTTCTGCTGGGGGCCAATCTAAAGCTTTTGCTCTTGAAAATGACTATTGTAGCACTGAGAGCTCTGTAGCACTGGAGCAATTTTTTTTTTTTAATAAACATCTAATGATTTCATCAGTCTGGGTTTTTGTGGCTTATCTGATGAGAGAGTAGAGATACAAAATGCACAGTTCTCTCAGTACCTCAACTGTTAAATAGAACTTTTTTGATCTCTTACTAATCTTTCTTCAGCCTTTTTTTTCCTACTGTTGAATTACCATTATGATCAGGGTAATGAAACACTGACCCAGGTTGCCCAGAGAGGTGGTAGATGCCCCATCCCTGGAAACATTTAAGGTCAAGTTGGACAAGGCTCTGAGCAACCTCATCTAGTTGAAGATGTCACTGCTCACTGCAAGGCGGTTGGACTAGATGAACTTTAAAGGTCCCTCCCAACCCAATACATTCTATGATATTTTAATTCTGTGAGTAATTTGTTCACTGTCACATGTACTACTTCAAATTTTGTTATTTTTATCAGTTTTTACTTGATTGGCTTTTCCTTACATGCTCTGTGTACTTCCCCTTCTGAATTGTGTCCTAGAATACGGTGTTTTCTAATTACTGTCTTTGTATCATAATAGTGATGCTATGGGAGGAAAGCCAAATGCATTCCTAAGTATTAACAAAGAAGGGGACAGAAAGCCCTAATTTTCATGAAAATATTTTGCTTCTAGCACTTTTTTCTGTTGTTCTTTCTTCCCTTTTTGTATTGTAATCAGTGAGGTACTTGGCCCTGCTCTGATGTAGATGCGTGGTGTAGCTGTTGTCTTTGTTTTACAAACTTGAGCCTACTTGTGTTTTTTCTTTTCATCTTCCTAGCTTTTTGTGATATATCCCTAAAAAAGACCTAAAGCAACAACTGGGTAGTTGATAGGATCTGTTCTTCCCTTTTTATGCTACTTTGTGCTCAGAAAGGAGGTGCTACAGGTGCTACTGCCATGACCTGGTGAAAGAACTTCTCTCCTTTCCCTGCCTCATTATTTTTCTTAGCAAAATGGAGACTGAAAGAGGATCCATCTACTTTCCTTAACAACATCAGGTGGTAGATCTACAGGGGAGGCAAGAGTTATTTCAGCTAGCCCAACTGTTTTGGCAGCAGGACAGCTGCATGACCAAAGATAGGAGAGAAATAAATTGAAGCTTCATTGGGTTTGTTTTGTTTTGTTTTGTTTTGTTTTTGTTTTTTTTATTACCAGAGGAATAAGACTTAGGCTTCCAGCAGGAGGGATGTCACAGGAAGTAATCAAAAGTTGGAGCTTGCAAGGTTTGTGGCGTGCAGAGGAGACCTGTGAGGGGCTGCTGGTCATAGGCTTTGGTGTGGGAAATAAAGCATGTATAGAGTGGCTTTGAACTGATGACATGGGGAGATTAGATCTGAGTATATAGTTATTTCTTGGGTAATGATCCATGTTTTTCATGTATGTGGTTGCATTTTTCACTCTGTCCTACAAAGTAGGAATCGGGGAAAAAAGAACTACCTGAAATTTCTCCTTCATTAACCTAAAAACTTACTTGGCTTATTATGAATAAAAGCTATCTACTCTGAATGAAACATTTTTTTTCATTTCTAGGTGGAAAATGCTCTCCCTCACCCTGCCTTCAAGCTGTACACAGACTATATTCATTTATTTTTTTCTTGACAAGTATATAGTACTTTTAAACACTTCTGTGAAGAGTGCCAAGACCCCTTCAACCTATCATTTCTGTCCTCTGTTTCTGGAGACTGCAGTGCTGGACTCATGCTTTGCTAACACTGCAGTCAGTTGCATCCAGCTCTGCTACTTGGCACTGGCTTAGGGTGATGCACATCAGATATCATGTGCCTGCTTCTGTTCCTGCAACTGACTCTCCTTGGCGTGCAGTTCTGCTCAGTGGGTGCAGGTATTCACCTGTGTGAGTTCAGAGGCGGTTTGAAGATCAGTGAGAGTTGATGACCGTGGTACTGTTAAACTATTGATTTATTTATGTATTTGTGACTTGAGTGATCAATAGGGCAAAAGGTGTCTGCATGTTGTCCTAATGGTTTGCAAAAATGCAAATTACATAATAAATGTTCTCTCTCCCCCATTAGGAAAATAAGGTTTTATCCATTGTGGCTGGTACAGTTACCCCTGCCACTTTCCTAGTGATGTTCCAGCAGATGTATTTCTTGGTGTGCTTTTCTTGGCTAGTGTCCTCTCTGCCATGACAGGAACTTTTCTCAGGGAGATAAACAATACCCTCATAAAAGAGCAGGGATCATTGTTACAAATCAACAAGAGCACACTTACCAGGCCTGCTAAGCAATTCAGTGTTTCTGGATCTCCTGATGCTTAGAGCTAGTAGGAGCTCTCATCTTATTTCCATTTTACTTTGAACACTTGTCGCCCTGCCACTCCTTCAAAACTATTGCTTTTCAAAGGAAAGAAGATCATTTGAAAACAGTGATTCTGAATTAATGCACTCTTCTTTCTGACAAGAGCTGGGTCTAAGAACCTCAGAATTAGGCTGTGAGTAGAAGCAAGTATGAAGTAAAAATTCACTCATCTTATTAGGGGTTGCCAGCATAAACATGACTGTGTTTCACTTTAATCACAATAAAATAAAAACTTTTACTCATTATGGACAACCCATCATTTTTTAAAAAAACTTAGTTTAAAGGAAAAAAGCAACTTGGCTATCATGACAACAGAAAAAGCTCCAGAATCTTTGTTATTCAAGATAAATGTATGGATTTTCTAAAACAGAAGAAACTGGCAAAGCCAAATTCCGAGCAAGATGGTAATCATAGTATATAGAGAACTAAGTTCAGGAAGCTGATTAGTCAATCAAAATGCAGATAATTTGCAGTCTGCATAATATCTTCAAGTCTTCGGTTTATGGACACTTTTAGCAGAGCTCCCCTAAAACATTCACTGTGTTTGCATTTGAAAGTGTGTGGTTTGTAAAAGGATTAGTGAACTAAAGCAATGTGGAGTGATTCGTCTGGTAGAGGGCAAACTGTTGCTTTGAGCCTTTGTGTAGTCTTTGTGTGGATACAACTTTTTAGCTCGCAGGCCTGTGCCTGTTCTCTCCCATAAAACTGTATTCACTGTACTCTGAGTCCTTAGCTCGCAGCTCTCCTGTGAGACCTCAGCAGACCCAACTGGGTTTTTTTTCACCAGAGAATTCTAGGTCTTGTGAGTGGGGCTATGGGAATAAATGACTTTATTTTTCACCACCCTTGTATCTGTTGTGGAGTGAAGAAAAAGAAATCAAAGGTAGTAACTCAAAACAGATTTGAACCAATCTATTTTTGTGTCCTGAGCTGGTGTAGGAAAGATGTTTCATGACATGTAGAACAACTTATGTTGGTGCATTTGCAAGAAAAGACAACCAAGACCTGTGTTCATAGTGCTACAGGAATGGGCTGCTCCCTTGTGTAATAATCCAGTAGTGAAGGTACCCACCTGGCAAGTGGGAGACTTGAAATAATGTTCTTCCACTGCCCAGGAGGACAACCTAATCTCCCCTGAGAGTTGTCCTATCTTGTTATAAAAGAATTAAACAGCTGATGAGCTAGAACAAGAGAAGAATAGTTTTTCAGCCTGCCGGTAAGGATACACTTTCAAGATAGGACACGGGTTTTACTCTCTGCTCCAGTGATTTTATTGTTTAATTTTTTTCTCTATAGGCCTTGGCTTGCATGCAGAAAAAACGTCTCTCATTAGACTACATTGTGTATGTTTGGGGAAGGTGAGCAAGCATAAAGGCAAAGCATTGATACTGAAAGCAGACTTTACGAGGACACCTTACTGCATCACTGTGTTTAGGGCATTTCCAGGATAAGGGAGGATGTGGGACTGAGTCTAGTCAAGCAGAGGAAGGAACTGAACTCACAACTCTGTCAGTATGCCTGACTGCCTCAGTTGAGGGACTTTGGGGTACCTGGGGACAGCACTACTGTCAGTGACCTCTTCAGAAAGAGCAACTCCATGTTTCTGGAAAACTTGCCGCTGGCAGTGATCAGTACAAGGATTGTCTGCTCAGAATTGATCAATTCTTATTTGTCTGTTGAGCAAATAAATTTATCATATAAATATAGTAGTGCCATTATAATCCCTATACATTTTTCCCCATTTGCTTTGTCTCACTGAGTTAGGTGTAATTTGTCTCTGTGTTTTCCTAAAGATGAATGTGACTATATGAGATGGACACTTCCCTGTGGCTCTGCAAGGGTTTCTCCCTGTGCCTGAAAGCTGGGGCTGCCCACAGAGCCCATTCATTTGTCTCTTGTTCTGGGAACCTGGATTGTGTATCTCTGCAGTAGGCTTGTGGCAAGAGATTGGGTTTATCAAGCAACATGGACTGGATTGAGGCTACTATTTGCCTTTCCTAGGGTATATAGTGTTTTGTTTTGTTTTTAAACTGGAGTTTAACTTTTTTAGTGGTAGTGTACAGTAATTATAATAAATGAGACTAGTTAACTTCTGTGTACTTTGCACTTTGGAGCACATAAATTGAAAGTTAATAAAGAATAAAATTTCCCTGCTTAAGATGAGAGACACTTAAGAACACAATCGGCCTGTTTGCAAGGGGCACTACCTAATGTTGAATGACCTTCTAAATCCTGGGTGTAGCTGCCAAATGCTGTCCTTTATATCTACTGTATTACTCACTAAGTAAGGATTCAAACTATACATAAGTGCATATATGAATAAAACAGAGGCAAGACATGAAAAATAATAGAAGAAATAAATTTCTTCTTCAAAAATATCTCTAATATTAGCTAATTTCAGCCCTTTCAGGACTGCCAGATTTTCTTCCATCTCATTGAGATTACTGCTCAAAAGCTTTTGAAAATTGACTCTTTGGTGGTTCATTCATTATATTGTCTCCTTTCTTACTAACAGGCAATTTCAAAAATGCTAAGCAGAACTGCCACTAAAATACTTATATTGAAGAGGGAACATGATCAAACTCCACTGTGTTCTGGACAATGTCAATGGTTCTCTTGCTTAGAATATTATAATAATTTCTGTGTGTTAGTGTGGTGGGGAGAGGAACTAAAAGAAGCCAAAGGTTGGGGAAACTTATATAATCCCTCTAATGAATGTTGGCATTGTGAGTCAAACTGTGGGTCTGCCCAAGTCACCTGGGAGTTTTGCCATTGAGTTCTGTCGGGCTGGAATTTCTGGGTCAATACTTGAAATTAGAGGAAACTTGTTTTAGCAAAGGATCTCTTTTTACAAAAATTCCTATTTAAAATTCTTCTCCTGAAGATTGGCAATTATTATTCTAAATATAACTAATTGCTCAAATAGAAAACTCAGTCTAATAAGCAGATAAATGAGCATGAACAAAACCGTGTATTTGGACAGTGCCATCTAGTTGTTGCATAACGTAGTGGGTTTTTTCCTGTAAAAGTTAATTACCATGGCAAATCACAGCTCTATAAAAAACCTTCAGTATAATTTAAGGCTGTTTTCATCCGTTATCCAAACAGTTGGATAATGAAAACTGAAACTTTTTTCTCTGAAAAGGGACTAGTAAAGTAATAAATGTCTTGATCAATGGAATCTGTGGAGCTGGCTGTAATGAGATTTTTCCTGTAATGCACTCCATTTGAAAGACTTTATTTACAATGCAAAAGGTAACCCAGGAAAAGATCTAATGGCTTCCTGTTTTTTCCAGAGCATCTCTCCACCTCTTCCTCCTAAACGTCCCCAGTAGTTTTTCCACCACAGTTCTTGCTGGCAAAAATTCACCAAATCTAACCTGAAAAGTTCTGTACATAGAACATTTAGGGTCAATATTTCATCGTCTGTAACCCTTCAGAATTTTCAGTCATACAGAAGAAGGACAGGCATCAATAACTTCCAAGGAATTTTATTGAGAACTTCAATGGTATTTCATGTTTCTTTGGCACTTTCCTCACTATCTGTCTTATTCTTGATTTGAATATTTAACAAATATTTAATATAATGACTGCTTTCTGCCCAAGACTGCAGTTCTCTCTATTTTTAACTGCTGAGTATTCTTGCTTGTCTTGAATATGATGCCAAGGAAAGTTTAGGAATATGAAAGCTGTTTATTGGGAAAGTAAGCCCTGGGCTGGTGGAATAAATGTTATAGGAAATGTTAATATTAGTAAATATATTGGAAGACTGAGGCCTCCCAATTTTTTCCCTTGTTTATTTTTGATCACACGTATAACAATGTTTTCTGGACATCCAGCTTATAATTGAGAGTCTTTTTGTGACTTGTTAATTCACTGAGTCCCAGTCTGCAATAGAGATATTTATTTGGTCACATAATTAGATTGCCTTTTATCACTCCTCTCTTTTCACCCCTCTCTTTTTAGAAAATTCATGTTATACTTCTATAGAACCCTTAATCAAAAAAAGCGCACAAATCCCCATTTATTTACTCTGTTTCTCACAGTGGTCTTTTTTTTTAATCTTTTTTATCCACTACCTAAATTGGTTGAAACATAATAGATTGAATGATTTCTCTTGGGTTTTTTTTTCTGTTTGTTTGTTTTTTTTCTTTGAGGGAAAACTTCAGGTTAAAAAGCACCTCTATTATTCAAGAGAGTTATTGAGTAGACTCCAGGCTTCCGGCACCTCTCCTGTTGTCCAGGACCTTTCAAAGATGATAGAGAGTGGCTTAGCAATCAAATCTGCCAGGTCCTTCAGCACTCGTGGGTGCATCCCATCGGGGCCCATGGATTTGTGTGTATTGATTTTTTTAGTTGTAGTGCTGTTTGGTTGTTTGTTTTTTTTTTTTTTTTTTTTTTTTTTTTTTTTTTTTTTTTTAATATCCATGACCAGTTCTTCCTCAACCCAGAGGAAATCTTCCTCTCTCTAGACTCTCTCTTCCCTCTAGCATCTGGGATTCTTGAGGGTCAGTTTTAGCTGTCGAGACTGAAGCAAAGAAGGCATTCAGTATCTCCACCTTCTCAGCATCCCCTGTTACCAGGGCACCTATCTAATTCAACAGCAGGCCCACATTTTCCCTAGTCTTCCTTTTGTTATTGACATACTTTAAAAAGTCTTTTTTTGTTGTCCTTTACCTCTTTCACCAGATTTAGTTCGAAGTGGGCCTTACCCTTCCTAGTTACATCCCTGCATGCCCTGACCGCATTCCTATACTCCTCCCAGGTGTCTAGACCCTTTTTCCACATTTCATGGACCTTCCTCTTCCCTTTGAGTTCTCCCCATGAGCTCCTTGCTGATCCATGTGGGTTTTCTGCCACTTTTGCCTGTTTTCTTTCTCTTAAGGGTGCACCAGTCTTCAGCTTGGAGGAAATGTTACTTAAATGTTAACCAACTCTCTTGAGCCTCCTTACCTTCCAATGCTCTAGCCTATGGGATACCCCTAAGTAGGTCCTTGAAAAGGTCAAAGTTGGCTCTCCTGAAGTCCAGGGTTGCAACTCTACTTATTGGCTTGCATGGCTTCCAAACTTGCCAGTAGATTTTGTTAGGTTTTGGTAATTGACATGAAGATTACAATACTGGGGAGGCTTTCAGGGTGCAGGGTGTAACTTTTTTCATGTATTATTATTCCCAAGATCTGTTATTGACAAGGAATACAAAAATCCAGAATATATAATCCAGCCTGTGTGCCCCTGTTCCAATTTCAGAAGTGGCTTCTGTTTCTAAGTTGTGCAGATCCTTTTGAAAATCTTATTTTCCATCAGGAATACCAAAAGAATAACAACATACAAGGCCTTCCTTCACTTGGGAGTTGAGGCTACTTCTAATCATTCTAGATGAGAAGAGACAATTGGTGTCTGAAATAAGGAATGTTTGAAGTATGAATAATTCATCTTTTGGTTTAAATGAATGAGCATTCATAGTTATATTTTAATTGACAAAATTTGTTTTCAATACAAGGCACAATGAATGCCTTGACAAAATTTGTTATTTACTTGTCTAATGTGATGTGAGCAAGGCATGCAATTGGAGCTCAGCTTCCTGCTGGATCCCAGGTGACTGTGCTGTCAGCTGGCCCTCCAGATGGCACAGATCTCGAGATGATGACATGCTGGTTTATGAAGTGGAAAGTGTAATCACTGTGTTAACAATGCATAATGTTGGTTTACTGTTGATGCTAAAGCTAGAGAAGTTGAATAATACATTCCTAAATCTCTCTCAGGAAAAGACAAATGCTGTAATCCATGAAGAATGTCTTCACTGGCATCCTTAAAAACTTGTGCCTTTCAAAAGGCTTTTTTTCTTTTTACTTCCTATCCATCAACATAAGAAATAATGCACTATGAACAAAAGCAAAGGCTGCCATCCCTCTCCAACAGTTTCATGACTTGTTTGACAGTGGTAGTTTTGAACACAACTGTGTGAATGGCCAACAAAAGAATAAAAATGGCATGTGAATCATTATTGCATTTGAGACACCTGTACAGCTCCTTTAAAATATTGCTTTTGAGGTACTGATGGAATGTCTCTAGTTACCCAAAACAGCAAAGATGAGCTGTGAATTTACAATTAGATCACCCAAAGAACTTCTTAATGCTTTTCTAATCCCTTTAACTCTCCTGAAATTATTGATATGTTATGAAGTGATGCACTACTAAGAAGATAGTAGTAAAGTATTTTATAACTTTGCATATAATACACATGCTTGCACACACACATAGATATATACATATATACACACATATTTCCAACTCTCCTATTGAGCTGTTCGGTAAAAAACCACAAACATTCCTCTGAGACAGGTTACAAATCACTAGGTGTTATTAATGGTGTTATTGCTAGTAAAGATTGGTAAAGTTTACTGCAAGTAAGAGTTGCTAGATTAAAATATTTTAAGATTGCTTGGATTTTAAGGATCTTTAATTACAGAGCATATTGTGTGTGTGTGCGTATATATATCTAAATTACTTGGGGGAAATATCTTGTTTTATGATATCACCTTTTACCTATTTTGATATTTTGGACTTAAATATTGAGAGTGATAATTTTCTATCAAAGAAAATAGTTGTCTAATGGAGAGACTGTTAAAGAGAATATCGGCCAAAACCTCAGAAGGCAACATCTCTTCAGTGCAGATGGAAGCGTATAAACCAAGCTATTCTTAGTTTGTAAATTTGATATCAGTTGTTGCCTCGGTAAATCCTAAGCTAAATCCTTGCTACTGTACAGTGTGTAGGATTAGAAAAGCTGAATGTATTTGCATCTTCCTCCCCTCCAGAGAAAGACAGACGAGTGCCTTCATATTTACTGAAGTAGACAGAAGACAGACAATAATTTAAATTTCTGTCTAGCATCAGTTCAGAGCTTTCATCATCTAATGTATGCTAAGTTAATGTAGCATGTTTGCTACGTTTATGATGAATGTGATGAACATTATCATGGGGCTAGGTCCGAATAGTCAAGTCTCAGCCCTGTTCCCATAGTCACATCTATACTTGTTTGTTTTTCTGCACATCAAAATGAGACACAGCTGGATTGGTAGTAACAGGACCAGTTGTGTGCCTACAAGTGTATACAGGGCTGATGTCTAAAAGCTAGTCCCAAAATGTATTATCATCACTGAAGTTAAATGTATTTAAAATAACTATACAAAAGAATACAGGACTCTGCAATGAAATAATTCAATTCTGAAAAACAACCTATTATATTGAAAAATTGCATTGTATTTCCCAAATATTGTGTAATTAATAACTTTGTGGTCTTGTTCTTCCAAGGCATGAATCCTCCTGGCTGTCCTAGAGTTCAGAATACATACTGTGATTTTGAATGTGACTCTCCTAATGAATCATATAAATAACTAGGGTCAAAGTGATACTTCCCTTGTTTTGCTTTCAGGCAGCTGATATTAAGTAGAGTGTTTTATTCCTAAAATATTACTCTGTGTAATTTACAAGTAATAAATCTGTGTTACTGTTCTGCATAAACTCCTTATGTTGACTTATCAAAACCATTCTTATAATTGGAAAGGAAAACCGTAAGAAAGAATTGAATTCATGTGCCTTATTTTAGCCTATTTGCTTATACTGCATCTCCATACTCGAAAAATTTGCTTTGTTGTTTGTTTTTATAATAGCTACATTTTAAACCATGAAAGTATTTGTGGTTTGGTTTCTCAATTATCAAAATTTGCAGCTGATGAAAAAGTGTTAAGGAGCAGCGTATGCACCACATGGAGCAAATCATCTGTTCTTTTGAAATAAGTTTTAGTCTCCCTTGAACAAATACTGATACCATCTCAATTTCATGATCTCAGTAGTCTTTTCTGCTGTTCTTACATTTAAGGACACTTACAATGATCTGATATTAGACATCCTAAGAACTAATTGCAATGTTGATTTTTCTAATAAATGACATTGCTTTTCTCATAAAGAATCACGGTGTCTGTATATACTCAGAAACATCAATATGGTTGGCTCTTGTAAAGTAAAACTATATTTGAGGCCTGCTATTTAATGATGTAGAGGTCTACATTTATATTATCAGTTTTCTAATAAATAAATATTTATTTAATATGTGCTATTTTAAAATGTTATGCCCTGGTATTTAAGAATTCTAAGAGCAGGTTCTGATAGACATCCTATACTCTGTTATTTTCAGTTGAAGATATTTTTAAGGGTATTAAAAAATATGGTATAATTTTGCAATGTTCATATAATCCAAACTTCTTAAAAGGAACAAGCTAGTGTTTATGAAACATGCACCTATAACATCTGTTACCTAGAAAAATAAGGCAAAGTCTTCTATTGATTTTGTCTTTTTAAATGTTTGTTTATTTCAAAATATTAAATGAATTCTATGGATATTAATGGTTTAGAATACAACATTTAGAATACATTCTCTATCAAACAATCCTACTGTAATATCAAGATTTTTGGAAAACTTTTAATCAGGAAATAGTTAATGCTAATAGTTAAGACTTTATACTTATAGATCATACTGTGTATTTTCCTACTTTTTTAGGAAACTATCTAGACATCAGTCACTGTTACTGATGAATTCAGGTTTTCCAACTTTTCCTAGAAGGTGGATACACTTACACATTGCATCACTTTTTTATTATAGTAAAGCCCAGCAAATAAAGTAGTATTCTGATGTGGGTTTTTTGTTTCATTGCTTCTGGTTTTTGGTTGTTTGGGTGTTTTTCTTTTGTTTTTAAATGGAAATAACTGCAGAAGGTTCTTGTGCAGGATTTGACTTCTGTCTGAACCAGTGGGAAAATGGAACGATCTGAACCCATATAAACTGAAATACATGTAGAGCTCTGATCTAACTCTTCCTAACATTGTTGTAATTGACCTTCACTTTTTAAAAAAAGATATTTGAGTCAGTTTGGACAGATGAAATATTTTCTACCAATGTTATTTATCTGCAAAAATGTTTGTGACAATTATTAATAATCTACACGTTCTATGGAAATGTGTAAATCCTAGTGGTAGCCCTGGTTTTCTGTCAGCTCATTTCCCTCTCCTGCTTGGCAGTCTTTTAGCATAGTGAGAGAAAGCATGGACTGGCTGATTTCTTAACAGCCTGTCTGGCAAGCTGACTGGGAGCTGCGAAAACTGAAGCCCTAAGAAGTCCTATTCTCAACGTTCAGGCACCAAAATCCTTCTGATCTAAGCTTTTAGGGCTCTTGGGGGAGCCCTGGCTCTGGCTGAGAGAGTTTTATAGTGTTATTCTGCATCATGTGTACATATTAAGAAGCTGTTTATCCCTAGGTTCTTGATCCAAGAAAAGGTCTTATTCCCACAGCCAGTTGTTTTGTGTGGAGATCATGTGTGTCTCAAGAGAAACTGACTGAAGCAGTGCTAACAGCATTGACAATTGTGAGCTTAAAGTATTAAAGATCAAATAATTGTTGGTGAAATAACAGTACAGAGTGATGATTTTTTTTTTTTTTTCCAGCCTTAAGATGAATCTCTCTATGGATTGGGTTAGGAGAGTGCTCCGTGCAGTTTCAGTCTTGTCCCTCAGGTGCTTGGGCAAACAGAGAAGTCCATGGAGAACTTCACGCTGTTAGCGCTCATAGTGCTGCCAGGTCTTCTGGTCAAAACCTGCAGGCAAGAAAGGAAGATTTCTTTTGTGCTCCTTTCTTCCTGTGTGGGAGGAAGAAGAAAACACAGTAGCCCTATAATGCACTGGAAACAACATTAATATGCTAGCACTATGCAGAAGAAAGGGGGCATCTTATATTTTCCTCTTCCTATAGTGTCATAATATTGTTAATGGGCAGGAGGAAAAAAACATAATTTTTTTTATTCAGTGAAAGAAAAGTGAAACTTCCTTAAGGTTCACTTATACAACCATGTAGAACTTCTAGATTTTCAAATTTATGGCTAGCTTTGATCTAGCTTAAGCAATATCTTGAAGATAAGGAAGACTTTGATTATAGAACTACAACTAACATACTTTTTAACCTTTTATGATGTAATGTTGAAAACGCTATTGTTTTTCAGACTACGCAAGTTCTAATGCAAGGTGTTGTCTGGTAGTCGAGGAAAACCACAAAAGGTAAAGAAATTTAGTTCATGAGTAACTTGAAATTGTGAAAAATATGAAGGTAAAATTCAGCATCAACATGAGCTCTGGATCATGTTTCGATCATTAGATATTCCCCTGGTTTGCTTTCCTGTGTCTATTTAGAAGAATTTGCCTAACCCCAGTAAAACACCCAAACTGGTAGTGAATCCATCACTATTCCAGAGTTCAGTGATTGAAGAATGTTTGTAAAATCCAGACCTAAATAATTGCAAACCTACTATTGCAACCAAAAATCTTCTTCAGATGTGTGAATGTCCAGTCCTTGTGATTATGACTCTGTGTTTGGCTTCAGCTAGAACTTGTTGGCTGGACGTGTCCATCTTCCTAATTTCTCAATGTGTGTCTGTGTTCTTGTAGTAAAATGGGGAGCAGAAAGCTCTTTGGTTTCTGAAACACCCTTAAGATTCTCTTTTTCTTACAGCTCCTCAACTTCTTTTGTTTGTATTTGCTCTTTGCACTTTTCCTTAGTGCAGCACCTTCCAAAATAGTTGATATTCAGCATGCAATGGAAATTGCATAGAAGGATGTAAAGTGTTGGTGAAAGGTGATGAATGTAATTGACCCTCAGCTTACTGAACGCTTATACAGCATTCTAGTCTTTTATACTAGCTTCAGAAGTGCTTTTTGAAACTATTTTCAAGATGAAAGGAGAACAGGAGGAAGAGCAAGAAAAGCATTGAAAAAAATGTTTATTCTAAATATTACAATAACGTCTATGACTTATGGCCTATTTTTAAACAGTAGCTGTTCAGTGCCAGGAGGCGTATACCTTGGCACCTTATCACTGCCTGTAGAAGCATTGCCAAGAAATGGCAAGTGGTGAGGTGAGTCAGTGGATATTCAAGATTCAGTAATGATGTGGCATGTGATGTGGATACTTCTTAAAAATTGTTCTTTTGACGTACAGGGTTGACTGTGAACTCAACATATACAGGGTAACCGAACAAAGGCATGCTAAAGTGTCCTGCTACTGGGGAAACACTGATTAAGTTAACCTTTGAACATGTTTGGTATGTGAAAACTTTTCCTCTTGTCAATACACTCCTCTTCCTCCTCACGGTCTTTCAGTAAGACTATAATCTTAGATACATCCAGGAGAAAACACATAGGGAAAGAAATAGGGATTTTTGTATAGAAGTATCTAGGCAAGTGCCTAGAAGTATTTAGGTTTTATTGTGAAAGTAAGGGATTTCCTGACTAGTTTATATTGCAAAAATAAAAACCAACAATCATTGAAATACTTAATAGCCAATGTGCTTAATAACACTTTATAATACTTTTGTGCTGAAGAATTGGATAAATTTGCATTGATCCATATAAGGTTTTTTTCTTGCTTCTCTAAAAAAAAAAAAAAAAAATGTATTTAGGCACTGCACTTCAAAAGAAGATTGAAAAGATGAGACATACCTGTGCTTTGAGTGGTAAATTAATTGCACTTTCAAGCCAGGCTATGTATCTTAAAACCTTAATATAAATGCATGTATGATATATCCATGAGTCATAACAGATGTTGTCTTATGAAACCTGTATTGAATACGTAAGACAGCAAGACAGTGGTAACCATCACTCTATCAGATGTTGTGTGGCCTGAGGAGTTAATAACTGTTATCAGTGCAAAGCCAAAACCATGAACAGAAGAGTTTTGTGGCTTTCACTGGATTTTCAGCACAGTTTTTAGTACAATATGAGCATGCAGGGGATAAGTTGGCAAAGCTTGTCTCAGTGATACTTATCTCAGAAGAATTCAGCTGTTTGACTGAACAAAAGGCTACAGGCATTAATGACTTTCTCTGATATGTCCCTTTTCTCCTCTCAGTGACATCTTACGGGCTTGGGCTAACTATGTTGGGTTAACATAGTTTCTGCAGCTGATTGAAAAACAAAAGCAAAAAGGATCCCTGTGCTGGTCAAAGAAACGCCATGCAGTGGCCCTATGCTCTAGTATGCTTAATCAAATTTGTTTGGGATGCTTGTTTGCCAAGATCTATCCTGATATGTGCCTATAAAATAGGAAGAAATAAAGATCATTGTTTGCTTCGGCTAGAAAAAGAATCTCTTTAGAATGTTTCTCCTATATGTCCTTGCACTCTGGTCTAAGATTTATCTGCAAAAAAATTTTTTTATTACAAAAATGTCTCAGTATAATTAAGCAAAACGTATCCTCAACCTAACACTTTTATTTTGATATTTTCAGTATCTTCAATTTGAACAAAACTCCTATTCAGATCAATTCAGCCTCAGTTCCTGATGATCAATTCAGTATAGCTCAGCATTTTTCTCACTCACTAAAGAACCTTTTTGTATTTAGAACTGAATATTTGTGTGTGTGCATATGCATATTTCCCCAGCTGCTGCTTTGCTACTAAACACTTTGATTTATGACAGTTTCATTCTTATAATTGCTCTGTTTTCACTACATAAAACAGAAAATGCTGTTTACTTTCATCCTAGATGACTCTTATTGAAATAAGCATACACAGGCACTCTGGGAAACAAGGGGAAATTATATTCTGCAAATGGCAGTGACTGCAATAATTGCCCTTGTAGCTGACATGCAGACACAGCCATGGTAGGCACAGTACACAGGAGAAAGAATATCCCCTTAAATGTAATAATATGTACTGTTAATGAAGATACATCAAGGTCCAGTTCAGCGATCCAGTCAATCTCCAGCTTTCCTTTCCACTGGATCCCATGCTGACCAGAACAGCATCATACAAACAGCACAAGTATAATAATCTCTTGCATTTTCTTCTTAGAAAAAAATCCTGTTCCACTTTGAATGCTCAGGGAGTTTAATCATAGTAGAAAGGAAGTAGATGGTAAGCTTAGTGAGTTGTGTGACTTCCATCAGGTGCTGTTGCAAATCGGGGAGTTTCAGAGAAAGCTAATCACGCTCCCTATTTCAAAGGCTAAAAAGCACAACAATTATACAAGTACATGCTCCAAGCTCAAGAAAACTTTTTTTTCAAGGCATGTAGAGGGTGAAACTTTTTTCTCTTGAATTAGCTAGCAATTATTTTTTCTCAACCAGTAAATTTTCCATTACACTGCATTTTCATTTTTAAAAAAGTTTGACTTTCAATAATACAAAGCACAGATATGTTCTTAGAGACTTGCTCTTTTTCATCAGACTTAATGGAAAGCATGATGTAGTGTGCTGTCAGACAAGAAATAAAGAACATCTTTCTTTCCAGTGTGTATCTTTCAAAAACACTGGTTGGCAAAACTTACCTGGAGTTAAATTGTGCCAGATGCTGAAAGTCTGTAAATACTAATGCCATCAGAGCCCAGAGTACATGCTGCTTTCCACAAAGCTCAATACACAGCATTTTACAGGGAAGTTTATCCTCTGGATCTCAGGAGGTCTGGTTCACTTCTAAACAGATCTGTAAGTTTCTCAGTCAAGTTCTTGGTCAATTTGCTTCATCCCAGTCTATCGATTCTGGAGAGGTAAGCGATACGTTCCATCTAGAAAAGTCTAAATGCCCATGACAGATGTCCTACACATTGGCAGAGGACAGTTAATTATATTTTCTTTCACAGGTAAAGCCCTTTTGTAGTGAGGGAGTCTGCAGATTTGACAGTTCTCTTTCTTGAAGGATTAATATCAATAATTGCATTACAGTTCTGTCTGTTTTCAAAATCATATTGACAATGTGCATTAAAAAAAAAAAAGTATTTCTGTTTGTTACTGCATATTCAGTTACAAGGTAAAATATCTGAATGCTTTCTCTATTTTCTACTTTAATATTCTTGATTTTTGGGTGTGTGAAGTGTGTTGTATATTCCTTAGAACACACATCTGATTTTTCAGTCTATAAAAGTATAGTTTGACTAGCTTATCCTATAGATACCTGTCCTATAGATACCTTAAAACAAAACTGTGGCTCCTGGGAAACAGTGTGTATAGACTGTCTAAACAGAGCTGTGTGAAGAGGAACAATCTAAAGACTTCATCTAATACGTTGTAACATACAGAATCCATGCATTTCCCTTTTTCTGCACTTGCTATTCATTTCCTCAGGCTCTCTGCCGTGCTCCCTTTTTCCTTCCTTTTCTACACTGTTCCTGCTGAAAAAAAAATGAGAGGTTAGGACAGGCAGTGAGCAAACAGTCTGGACCTTTTCAGACCACTGTGAAATGTTTTCCTGGCTCCAGCTCTTGTATCTTCAATTGTTTTTAGCCCTGTGCCATAGTTCAGAGTACATTTGTTGGTGCTTGTATAATGTCTTAAATAATGATTTCTTAATCCTCACTAGGACTGAGTATTGCCAAAATAGGAACAATAACTGGTTTATGATAATTTGAAAATTAGGAGAGGTTGATGTTAAGGAGACAATTGCAAATAAGTGCTTATTTGCCATTTATTAGTAAGCTTGATTGTTTGGGGTTTTTTCCTTTTTCCTTTTTTTTTTTTTTTTTGGCTTAATTTCCTTCTAGTGAATTTTCAACCTAATCAGTGTTGCTGAAAATACACTCAGAATATTCTCTACCTGACTGATTTATAGCTGATCTACTTCTGCATTTGTACCCCTGTGCTTAGCCCAGAGAGACCAATTTACACCATAGATTATTATCATAGATAAATAATTCCTAATCTTGGATTAATGATTGAAAGCTAAAGATATAAGATATGGTAATGCTAGGAATGTGTCAGTGGAAAGCTGTAGGACACTAGTGTAAATGGGTTCCTAAATATAATGATATGGGGACACTAATCCAAACATGCTACAATAAAATTAAATTCATTTAAGACATTAGAAGATAATATCAGATATTATCAACAATTGTAACTTGGGAAGTAATACACAGGCCAAGCTGATGCTAAAACAGGGAAGGCTGATGCACCAGTGGTGTCCAGGACAAAAGCAGATGGTTTTTGAGTTAGTCTAATGTCTGTTCTTTATTTCTTGTATTTTGTTCTCTTTTATTAAAGTTGAGGCTTTTAGTGGTGTATGAAATAAGACCTAAAAGCTATCATCTGTACTTTGACTTTAGAGGTCATTCAAACTAACATCATGGTTTGTCTCTTGCAAGGCTGTCACACCAGCTCACACAGAGACACTGCTGAGCTGCATGGGTCTGAGAATGGCACACAGCAGTGCTGGGGTGCAGCACCACAGGATGCCCCGGGGTAGCTGCAGGCCTTTCAGATGTTCCTTCAATTAATTTCCATCCTGGAGCCACAGGCTACCAACCTCCAATTATGCCGGTAAAGCCACAGGGCTGCAATGAAAACGGTATCACTGTAATGACCTTTGGTTTAAAAAAAAATCCCTTAACATCCCTTGTTCTCTTTTTTTCTATTGAATTACTGAATATTTTTAAAACCAGGGAGAAGGATATTTCTGACATACATTTTTTTCAGTTTTGCATTTGTAGTTCATAGTCCAGCCTGATAAGTAGTGCTGCTACCACTACTGGTGAATTGCTGAAGTGGGAGGTAGGGTGGAAAACTCTTGTTAGGGATGCTTGTGTCTGGCTGTGATTTGATGTTACACAGGGTTTGACAGCAATACTGCCCTTTGTTACTGCCTCTCTTTCCTTTCTAGGTCTTCACATCTCTGCTGTAGTTGTGCTGGTGTGACTTGAGCTGCCACATCTAGCATCTGGATTGTGAAATCAAACTAGATTAAAAAAAAAAACCCCAAATCCATATTTGTATCTACCTGACTTTCTGTTAGTTCAAGCTGTAGCCATGCAAACAGTTATATTGCTACCACTGAAGACTTAGTACTGTAGGAAATAAGAACAAATAGCAGGGATATAGATTTGAGGAAATGCTACATTGCTGTCCATTGCTTAGTAACGTCAAACCACAGCTGGCGGGAGAGTTTTTTAATGTGCCATGCAGACACTGTAAAACTCTTGTCTTGATTGACTCACCAAATATTAATTTTTCAAAAAGACTGGTACCTTAAAAACTTTTTTATTAGTACTTTAATAGAACAGATACGATTGCTATGCTGCAAGTGTAAAATGACTTTTACTGATGTACCACCTTTTCATGTGATCATAGTTCAAGAAATGTTTTGGGGGGTGAAAAATTAATTACTATTCACTCAGGTGTAATTTCTGCTATGATCAAGCAAAAGCTATTTAGCAGGCTGACAGAGAAAATTTTTATTACTGTTAGGTGAACTTTCAGAATGTTTTTGACAAACGATTGTACGTATGTAGTTTAAATTTGGAGTAGAACTAATTTAATGAACTGTTTTGCTCAACCTCTTTTGCTTCTGCTCCCCGAGCCTATAAGCAGGAATAACTGTCTGCGTACCTACAGAGAAAGGAGTAACTGGCTGATATTACTCTTGCAGAGGGGCTGAGGTTTACAGTGGATAGTGGGTTGAATAGGAATCTACAATGTTGTGCTTTTGGCAAAGGCTGTACAGAAGCTGTAATACTGTTTAGAAGGTATCCAAAGTATTTCTCTTGCTCTGCTCTTACTAGGCTTTAGTTGTGGTCTGTGTCCTGTGGGGTAGATAATATAAGAACCAAACAAAAAGGTCCAGAATGGACTGACATTGAGAACCATCGCTTCTAGAAAACGTCCTGTGCCAAAACATTATGGGAACTGAGGTTGAATTTGTCTAGAGGCAAAAAGGTGATTTGGACTCTGGCACTACAGTGTTCAGATAAGTGAAAGGTAAGAAGGATTGAACTCTTCCCTCTCTGTGTACAAATAATGAGTAGGATGCTTATATTACAACAAAAGTAGTTTATTAGGCATCAGGAAAATCTCTAAGGAAAGCACTGCAATAACCTGTTAAGAGAGACTGTTAAATCACTACTGTTTATCATGTTCATGAAAATTGCCACCAAGCACCCTTATAGAATTGAGTTGTTATCAATTCCTCCTTTATGAAGGGGAAAAAATTATCTTCTGTCTTCTACAGAGGTGGAAAAAGACTAGGCAAGTTAAAACTTCAAAGTAAGTGAGAATAGCTGCAATATAGTGAAAATGGAAGAAAGCAGTTAGGAAGAAATGGCCATGTCAGCACAAGTAAGAATCTACGAGTGTAATGTGCTAAATCGGTAAGCACTTGGACCATGTCAGCACAAGTAAGAATCTACTTGTGTAGAGTGTAATGTGCTAAATCGGTAAGCACTTGTATAGTATATTCTTTGTAAAATAGGTACTATATCTGATGCGAGGTAATAGAGCAGTTGTGTACTACGTACAGTGAACGTCCTTGTAGACCTGCATAATGAAACCAGGTCGAAGTCTCCCAGATGTTGCAGGTATGCTGAGTGCAGCATGCAACCTAGATTAACCATCGTAGAACAAAAACTACAATGCTCCACCAGATGCCTGAAAACTGGAATGCTGAAAAAAGAGTGGTTTAATGCAGTCTAAAGCAGAGACACATTAATTGGAGAGTCTCTTAGCACTAGAACTATAAAAAATCCTTAGATGTGTACTCTGGTGTAGCAGTCAGAGAAGAGCTGGCAGGATATGACCACGGGGTATTGGACTAATGGTGACTGATAAGGAATGAGAGGGGAGAGCTTTGGACAAACTGCCAAAGTCTTGAAAAGGTTGCAAATTCAAACTGCCAAGGGAGTTGTGCCAATTACTATAATACATTTACTGTGTGATGTCATTATTGATCATATAACTTTGAAATGTCATTTGCAGTCCTACTGCAATGCTAACAAAATGTGTTTCCCATGTCAAAATTGCACTTGGTTCTCAGTGCGAAGATTGTTTTGGGGTTTGAGTTTCTGTGTCCATTTCCCCTAACCACAGGAAAAAATAAAAAGAGAATTTCAGGGAATGAACTAGAGACAGGGGAGGGAGGGGGACTGGCCCTGACATTCAGTCGGCTGCAATTTGCCTTGTCTGAAATCATGTTCTTTCAGATACTGATAGGTCTTAGGGTTCCCTGGGGAAGTGAGGAGAGGCATTCTTGCTCTTTGTGCAAGATCTGTTCTGACTCCTTTTGCTGTTACTACTACATTGGGTTTCCCATCCCCCCTTCCCTTGACAGTGTTAGAGAATTTTCTATTGGATTTGCTAATCATATCATCTGCTAAGGCACAGGACAGCTAGAAATAGACAAGTTAAAGGAAGGAATAATCTATTACGCTGCTTAGCCAATTCTCTGGCACTTGTTATTCCCAGCAGTATATAGCCAAGTGTTTGGGCTTGACTAGGTTAATTGAGAATAATTATGAAGGATTAAATACAGAGCAATTAGTCTTAAAAACCAGATTTTATTATGGAAGGTGTACTACAGAATAAATGCAAGTGCCTGTGTAACTGCACACACAGTGCAACTAAGCTTTACAGACCTTATTTTTGCTTGGAAGTGAGGGTGATGTGCATTAATGACACTTGTAGCCAATCTTCTTCTAAATTAGAATAGTCCTATGATTATCTACCTTAAATTTGTTTCTAGAACTTTCCAAAGTTGTTACAATAGTTGCTGTGTAACACTGCAGTACAGTCAGCATCCTTCTTACCGGCTTCCCAGTAAGTTACACCAGCTCCATGTTTCAGCCTTGCTTTTGCTGTGTGTATCCTGTGCTGATTCTGGGCCACCTCAGCGTCCACTGTGTCAGGGAAGTCACTGCTCAACTACATGAGCTAATCATGAGATTGATTTGAACTGCTGACAGGGCACAAAGGAACTTTCTGGAGCTGAATATGCAGGTGTATATACATATACATATGTATGTATGCCTATATATATATTAGATATGTAAATGAGTAGATGTATGAATATCTAATACCTTTATACACGTACTATAGTTATATTATACAATTGAAAACCTACTGAAGAATAGAGAGAGATTTAGAGGCACAATTGGAAGAGAATTTTGTGAGGTTCTTAAGTTTTCTTTAATTAGAGAAGTAATTCTTAGTTTTTAGAAAAAAAAGAATAGTTTCTTCTACCAACAACCACCTTTCTGTAGATTCTATGTGGTTTGTTTGTTTCACAAGTATAACGTCAAAGAGCAAGGGAATATCCTTGCCAAAGAATAAATAGGCAATTTATTTAAAATAACCTTAGAACAACTGGGTTTGGCATCTACAGGAAACTAAGGATAATAAATAATCTGATTAAAACTTCTGTTTTCTTTTTTATGTTGGAGAATTCAGTCCAAAAGCAGAAATCCAGCAGACTTGCAAACCTTTATTGTTACTCTATTTTCAACTAATTTCTTTTGTGTAATGGAACCTAGTTACAGACTTTGGGTAACTTAGAGCAAGTTGAGAGATGCACTAAGTTTGAAGCAGTTTATTGAAGTCACAATCTGCAACTAAGAAAGAATTGAGTCTTTCAGGTATTGCACAGAAATTCTTACTGGAGCATAATGTTTGCAAGATTGTCATTTTATGACAGATATATCTGTTATGAAATATATAAACATTTTACAAACTTGCAGTCTCAATAATAGGAGAAGATTAGTTTTGAAATTCAACTATTCTGTCAATAGTTTTTTCTCTCTATGCTTGTTTTTCTTAAAGAATATCAGTATTTCAAGCAAGTAGTTCTAAAGAGGTTAATGGATTTTTGTGATAAAAGAGAACCAATGTATAAGTTCTAGTATAATCTTCCGTTTTCAAAGCTACAATAAATTTTTCAAATGAAGGGTACATTTTTGTTTAAGAATTGTATTCGAAGTCATGAACTAAAAGTTAGAGCTTTTAGTGGATTGCAAATAATGATATTAAACAGAGAAAAGCTAATCAGAATATTGAACTCACTGAAAAATATTTTGAAATTAATAAATTTGGAAAGAAATCTAATGTTGTTTCTGTTTGGCTGAGCTGTTAAAAACTCTAGGGGCATTCAGAACTGTATTTGGAAATAGGAGGGATAAATTTTCCTTTTTGTTTTCATGGTTGCATTAGGGTAGACGGATGGGTTAGAGTCAAAAGCTTTTTGTCCTTGATGTGATCAAAAAATGGAATTCCTATATATCTGTTTTTCTGAGAAAATTAAAAAGGGAATGGTATGTTTTTTAGAACTATCCAAGAAAGGGAAATATTTTGCTGAAAAATAATTTTGCGTCTTCCAAATTGGAACAGAATTTTGTCATTTGGTTGGATGTTGAGTTTTTTGTTTGTTTTTAACCCAAACAAACCAAGCAACTGCTAAAAAATCCGACCAACTTCCTAGCAGGAGAATTTTCACAGGACAGGATACCTTTTGGGAGACAGTAAATGAATGACCTAATGTAAATTGGGATTTGTGTGTTTTGACAGCAAATGGAAACTTTTTTGTGTAAAGGAAGTTTTCTGTTATGAAATAATTCCAATACAGAATTTCCACTTGTCTGCAAATGTTATAATTCAGGCTATTAATAATAGCAGCCTTTGTGTGCCTGTCCTCTCTAAATACAAAAGGAAAACAACCCCTATTCTTAGGACTCTGCCATTGCTCAAAAAGCAAATGGTTTCTCATCTTCCAATGACTAAATTCTTCTATGGAAGATCAACTGCTTTTGTCGAAAACAGGATTTAAAATTTCCTTGGATCTTGGTATTCTCCCCACTGATTAAATCCTGAATATCCCATTGGCAATGGGCTTCCATAGCATGACTCTTCAGCCACAAACATTGGCTGCATCCTGAGGTAAATACAGAATCTATATGTCTGTATTATAATCCAGGATTAATATCAAAAAGATGTTATAGATCTGCTCATATATGCTGAACAGGTTTAACCACATCAACAAGGATTTCACACTTTTTATAACAAATGCATGCATTTTAGGTTTTAGACCTAAAGGAGAGCACTTCTCATAAAGGAACCTAATTATCACCAGGGCTGTATTTAGAAACTGGTAAGGAGAAACTGAGTAGCATTCTTCATATTTTCAAATAGTAAGAGAACAAAATACAAATTAGACTGGAAAGCTGTTAATGATTTTGCTTTGCTCCAGATGAGACTTGTTCTGTGAAGATTTGTGACACAGTTGGTTCCTTGGGACTATGGTACTTTTGTGCAAGTAGTATTGATTGTTTAAACATACCATGTTCACAAGACTGAATTAAGAATGTCCCAAAGAATCATTCCATTGTTCCTTAAACCAGAAAGTGAAAGCTGTTATGGCTCTATAGTGGTTATTATCAGTAGTTATTTGTCTTGGTTTTTAGCTGAAATAGAGCTGATTTTTCTTTTTAGTAATTAGAAGAGAGGTGTTTTAGTTTCCAGCCTGGGACTTTCTGTGAGAGACACTGATAACATATCAGTGTTTGCATTTTTGTCACTGGAAGTGAAGGACTTTGTGTTCTGTTAGTCCATAAGCACAAGATTTAAGGGGGAAGAAGAATATTTAAATTAATAAACTTAATTGACAGTTAGATATGCCAATGGGGTATTCCATATCATATCACTTCATGTCCAGTATATCAGTGAGGGTCTCTTCCTCTTTTGTCTCTCTCTGGCTTTCGCTCGGGCTCTCACTCTTCTGGGATTGCGGTTTCGGTTCAGGATTGTCGCTCCTCTGGGATCGTTATCTGGGAACGGGCCCGGCTGGGTCAGGAGGGGGGTGAGCTATAACATTGGGTGTCAGTCACTTGCATATTTTGTTACTGTTATTATTATCTTTACTATTTTAATATTAGTATTATTTTAAGTTTTCTCTCTATTATTAAACTGTTCTTATCTCAACCCACAAGCCTCCTTACCCTTGCCCCCCCCGATCCTCTCCCCTATCCCCTGGGGGTGGGGGAGAAGTGGGTGAACGGCTGTGTTGGCTGCTAGACAAGGGCTAGCCAAGTGAAACTGTCACGTATTTCTTTTCCCACTTTTAGTACTTGTTATTTCCTATGATAAATTGGGAGGAAACACATTTTACCCCCCAATGTTAATAATTAGAACACCAGTAACAAAATTTTATATTTGGAAAAAATCACTGCAAGAACAAAATAGTAATTACTGTAGGCAATCCAGAAACACTTGATGGGCTCTCTGACTTCTGAGATAACAAATTTACTAACCACATACAGTACAGCTACAGTAACTTCCTAAAATTGTTTTGTCATTGTAATTATATTTGTGCCAGCATTTCTGAGTGAAACTTCCTATTAGCTTGATTGAAGAAAGAAATTAAGTAAAGAAAAATATCTGATCTAATGGTCCAAAAGCTACAGCAGGTACACAGCAAACCCAAGAAACGGGTCCCTGGATCACACAGAGGTGAATTCCTGGTCCTGGAGTGATAAATACTGCCAATTGCTCCAGGGGTGCTTCATGAATAGATGCACTCAATGCTTTTGCCTGTTTTTGAAATGGGTCTTGTAATGAATTCAGCTATACATTACTGTAGCTTTTACCAAGTAGGTGTCCTCAGACAGGGCTTGGTTGTGGTGCTGGGAGATGCCTCTGCTTTCTTCTCTATCAGAAGGGAATAACTGGATCACTGGGAAAGTGAGTGAGAAGTGTATGAAACACAGTATGACAGGAATGACAGCTGGTCATCATGCCTACGAAGAGCAGACACTGGCAAGTTTCACTGACGTCCCTTCAAGTTAAAGAGCTGGGTTTTGCTGGCAGAGAACAGTACTGCTAATGATAACCTACTCCTTTCCCTCCTGAATCCCTTCTGGAGAAAATGACAATTCCTGCATCTGCTGATAGTGTAGCTGCCATCAAGCAGAATGGGACTGGAGCCTACTAGACTTGAAGAGCACAAAGAAAGGGAAAAGGAAAAAAAAAATTGATCTTCAGATGTAAAAGCTTCTATTTTGTGAATCTCTTCTAAAGAGATAACATCCATGTGTACTTACTTATCTTACTCTAACTGGCACAGGGTTTTCCAGGCTAACAGTGAGCGGGCAGAACCACATGATTTTACAGTAAGGTCTTCTCAAAACTCTAATATGTTTTCCCAAGTCTCATAGATAGGCAGCATGTAGGAATAATGATTCAGGGAGATGGGTACTTAAACAGTGTAATTTATTTTTTTTCAAAGGCAAGTTTTTCTTAAAATAGCTATTAATCTTTCATATATCAATAAAAAAATCCAGTTGCTTAAAGACATTTGTTACAAAAAAGTATAGACCCTTGATGGATACTTATTCTTACTGGGGGGGGAAAAAGCTTTAATATCTTCAAGAATATGGACCAAAATGCTTCCTGCAATTGTTAAAACTAAAGTAAGTATCTTGTAATGCTGAATAAAAGTAAGACAGTACTAAGTATTTCCTATCTTAACACAGCAACCTGCTAATGCTTAAGCACCCTTTTTCAAATGTTTTTAATGAGATTTCAGTAACTGTCAAAAATAAAAAAAAATACTAATAAATATTTGGTCTAGAAGCAAACAGTATTTCAAGCAATAGAACACACATGTTAGAAGCTGGTGTTAATTATTCACAGGTATAAGAGTCTAAAGTTTGCATAAAATGTCCCAATAACAGACAATCTGCTTAGGAAAGGTTTTAGCACTTAATTAGAACAGAAGTGTAATACTCTGGGGCTTGATTACCTTATATTTCTGCTTATTGAGGTGTTACTTTCCTCTGATGTTATTAGTTGGTGTGAATAAGAAATCTAATCAGTCACATTATAGAAGAATCCAAGTAGTCTGAGGCCTGGACTCCTGTTTCCTGAGTTTCCATGCTTTAAATATTCTCTATAAAAGTATTTTATACAAGACACATCTGGGAACCTCTGATTTTCGGACTGTGGAACAGAAAAGGGATAATGATAATTTAAAAATCAAAGTATAAATCTATTTTATGGTAAACTAATCCTTAGAACTCCATATATTTCTGGAGGAGAATAGCTGAGATCATGTTTTTGAGTAGAAGGCCAGAAGTTTTTAGTGATGTCATCTTGTTTTAGCAGAGTTTAAAATATTTACATTTGGTGGTGTATTTCTGTCAATACCCCTTACATCTATCACCTGTAGCCTTGTTTTCAGGAGCAGCAAACATTGTCACACAGGCTCACCCAAAAATACAAGAAATATTCATGTAATCATTTACTTCTACCTGAGCAACTGTTAATGATCATGCTCAGAAGACACAGTATCTAGATTCACAAATATTCGTGGAGAAATATCTGTTTGAACAATAGTAAAATTTGGTGATTTACTTCATTTAAAATTACTATTTGTTGGCTGAGGTGACATAGCAACAAGAAGTCAGTTGGGGTTTTTTTGTTTGGTTTGGTTTGGGTTTTTTTTTCCAAGCAGCATGTAGTATTTTGGTTGCATGTAGCTGATGTGGAATTAAATACAATATCTGACCACAGTCAAAATTCTGCCTTGATTCCCTGTTCCACTGCTGTCAGACTCACAGTGTTTGTAAAACTGATTTTGAGGGAATGTTCATATTACAGCTTGTATATTTTCTGCCTGACATGCAGTTGCCAACAGCTGGGCATGTTTAGAGCAGTGTGACACTAATATCTGGAGAACCATGACATTTAACAGTAATGTTTACCAACAAGGGAGCAGAGCTATGTAGTTGTAGCTCTTTGTTTATATTACTTAAATAAAATTCTGTTTGTAAATCTCTGCGAAGAGATTGCCTTGAGTACTGACTCTTATATGCTTTGAATATTATTGCAGTTTTTGCATGCAAATCATAAAATGGATTCAGAAGACAGATGTTAAGGCTGGCTTAGTTCACCTGCCTGCCCTGGGGTGGGATCAACTAAGCCTAAACCAATTCTGACAGATGTTTGTCCAAGCTGGTCTTAATAATGCTCCTAGGTAACCTCTTTCTGTATTTAATTACAGGTACAGTTAAAAAGTGATATTTATACCTAACTGTGCTGGGTTCACTTGTGGGGAGGGAAAGCTGTTTTTTTTTTGTAGTGGTAGAAGGGCAACCTTATGAGAGCAGAAAACTCAGATGCCCCATCCCAGGCTGGGCCAATGAGCACTAGAGAAATGCCTCCGAGAATCTATATTTGTGAGGGGAAGGATTGTCCTGAAAAAAATAAGGTGTGGTACCTGGAGGAGGAACGGTTGACCAAACAAAAGATGATTATCAGCCTAAACAATGGCAGACAGAGAGAGAGAGCTTCCTTGTGAGAAGGGAGGACAAAGACTCACAGCCAGTTCAACTGCATGGAGTAGGAGAAGACAACAGGAATTCCCCTTGCAGTCCATGGAGATTCAACGGCGGAGCAGAAACCCACATGTAGGCCATGGAGGACCCCACGCTGGAGCAGAGAAGTTCACCCTGAGGGCAAGTGTGACTGGAATTGTGACCCAGAGTCAGAGTGGGTAGTGGACCCCCAGAGTGGGGGGAAAGTCTCATGCAGCCTGTGGATGTCCACATGCCAGAGCCGGGAGCTGAGCCCAAAGAGGTCTGTGACATGGGAAACTCATGCTGGAACATCTTGTTCCTGGACTTTTATGCCAGGAAGAGCTGCAGAGGTGAACTGACTGAACCCCCACTCCCTGTCCCCTGTGCCACTGGGGAAGGGAAGGTACAGACATCGGGAGCAAAGTGATTTGAGCCCGGGAGGAAGGGAGGGGTGGGGGAAGGTGTTGTAAGATGTGGTTGTTTTGTCTACTCAGATGATTTACAACTAATTAAATTGATCTTTCTTCCCCAAGTTTGAGTCTGTTTTGCCCATGACCATAACTGGTGAGTGAGCTGTCCCAGTCCTTCATTCCTAATCCTGTGCCCCCTTTGTTGTGTCTCCCATCCCATCTCACCGGGTGGGGAGAGTGAGTGCAGGACCACATGGTCCCTCTGTGGGTCAAACCACCACACTAACATAAGCTTTTCTTGCTGCCACATACAACTGTTTCTTCTACAGTTACAGCAGAAGTTGCCTACAATTGCCTTGCAGAACATTTAATTTCCCTTCTTTCTGTGGCAATATTTTGTGGACGATAAAACTTATCCTTGCATCTAGTCTTGTTGAGGCATCGCTTCTGCATTGTTTCTTGTGGATCATGTGGTTAGCACCCCTGATCACTTATGGCTCTTCTGTCCCTGGTCCAAATCTTACCTAGAAAGTAGCGCTGGAAATTCAACAAGATGCTTCTATTGAAGTCTTGACAAGGAAAAGTAGAAAGAAGATTGACTTTACAGATTTGCATGGGTCTAATGTGTTCCTGTACCCTAGTCCATTAGTAGCTTTCTCACGTTTCACATTCAGTTTGTGTTCTGCAGCGCCGTACAACATATTTCAAATTCTGAATTGCTCAGCAACTAATCACTGTATTGCTGGAAGTGTTTGCTATTCATAATTTGCCAGCCATAACATGGTTACCTAAATCCTAATACGAGTTTTCCCCTTTCTTTCCTGCCCCCTACAAATAGTTCACAATTTTACAAGTGTGAGCTCATGTATTTACAAAGTGAACAGTCTTGTATACATTCATGCCTAGTGGAACAATATCATGATTTCTGTTATTGTTCTTAAGCATCTTATTGGTATTTCCACATTCTCTTCTGTGCTCTCATTACAGCAGATCTTGAAATCCAGTTTGGATAGGCAGTTGTGCTTTGGGATGACTGGGTAGTCTGGTTTTGTTTTGGTTTGTTTTTTTCTACTTCAATCTTTTTCTTAACAGATTTTCTTAAAGATTAGGTAGAAGTAACTTCATGTTACTTTGGGTTGAACAATATTAAAGGCATTTAATTAAATCAGCAGATTTTACTTTTTCGTATATCATTATTAAAACAAAATATAATAAACTACGAAGTGTTAATACCTACTTCAGATAGTTTGTTGATCTCATTTTGTTACCGACATGCTATGATGGGAATTTTTGATGCCCTATGTCTCAGCAAAATAATTTAACTTGTTCTGGAGTTTAAAATAGCTTAGACCTACGGCAGTGCTGAGTTCTTTGCATCTTGAAATTCTTAGGTTTTTGTTTGCTTGGTTTTTATTCTTATTAAATGCTGAAAGGATTATATGTTTTCTTTTTCTAAAAGTTTTCAAAACATTTCAAGCATTTAATTTATCCATCTATTGAGAGCTCTTGCAGGTCGTGGGTATTTATTTTGAGGCAAGAGTGTTCTCTGCACAGATATGAAAGCTCTGAAATTTGAAAAAAATATTTATAAATGTAATTTTTAATCTCTGAATGATAAATCTATTTCTAATTGTGCTTTTGCTACTAGAAAGACTTTGAATTCTTTGCTTCATTATGCATATTTATAAGGCTTATTTGAAAAAGAAATCATAAAACATGGATAAAATTCCCTTTAGAATAACAGGATGAGTGGATTAAATCTTCCACAGCTGTTTGGTATATTAATATCTCTTCAACGTGAGTTTCTCTGTAAAATAAAATTGTGTTCACTAGTGATAATATTTTCAATTAAATCTTGCATCTGAGTCCTATGTTATCCAGCTTGTATGTTCACACAGTGTTAGCTGTGGTGCAAAAGCCAAACAACATGGAAAACATAAGGACAAAGCATACTGCTTTTTTGCCTGCCTTTAGGGGAGAGGGGGAAAGCTCAGAATTAGGTGGGGTTTTCTTCTCTCTTGTTGGTTTTTGGGGCATTTGGGGTGTGTTGTTCATTTTGCTCTGTCTTGATGTTGTTTGGGATTTTGGGGGGGTTTTTTTAGCATTCTGGGAGGACAGACCAGTAAGCCCACACTTTACAAAGCAGCTGAAATCCACTAACAGACTCTCCTGAGCTCCTTTACCAAGAGACTGCATGTGCAGGTTGCCGATGCACAGAGTGTTACGTTCTCTGTGCTGTCGACCTATGCTAGCCTCTCGTCACAGAGGGCAGCACAACTGCTATCTGAAAGCTGTTGGCCCTGTCTGTTAAGGTCCTTGCAGAGGAGAATACACTGAGATTTAATGAAGTGAAATACCGATGTAGAGGATTTGCACTATCTTGTTATTGTTGTTGACAAGAGCTCTTTTGGATCATGTGCCAGTTTCATGCTTTGTAATGGATGCAGGTAGGCCACCAGTAAATTTACAATGGTATAATCCTATTAAATTAATAATTAATTATTATTGGTCTACAATGGAGGATTCTAACTGGTATTGATTATTTTTTTTTTTTTTGTAACCTCATTTTAAAAAGTAGTTGTGAATGTATGGTAGTATTTTCAAGAACCTGTTTAAAGTTCCATTCAAACAAGAATGACAGAATTGCATGTTGAAAGTGAAAATGGTTAAATATATGTTAACAAATTGATTAAACTTGATTAATTGGTGGGACATGACAGGCTAACTGGGCAGTACTTGGACTTGCAGATATGTGTACCCTTAATTATCCAACAAGGAACGTAAGGATTTCATTGCCCTTTTTTTGGATGGCTAAAAAAAAAATCTACACATGCACATTAACATGTATATACAGTACAAAAAAGTATGATTGACTCAGCTTTTGGTTTTGCTTGTTTGCTTTGAGGAGAGTCACAAAACTGAGCTACAAAACTCAAGCAAATATTAATTAACATGACTATCTTCTTTCCTCTCTGTGCAGATAAAAGAAGTTCTCTCAAAGCTAAAGAGAAAAACTATCTCTGCAGTGCTAGTGACATTTCTACTGAATGCATTGGCCTAATGCAAAGTTAATATCTACTTAAATGCTTCCAAGACTTAGTAAATGGAACTACAAATTGAATATTTTGTATAAGCAGTTTAGTTAAATATTTGAAGTTCTGGCACAGCAGAATCATGAAAGTGTTTGCTGAAGTTTACCCCACTTTCAAAATTGCTTTTTAGCAGCTGTGTTTTAGATTGTGTTTGATATTTTCTGATATTTTCTCAATAGCTTTCCACACAGGTGTAATATATCATACAAAGCCTAGCATTTCTTATGAATTCTTCTGCAATAATAGCTTTCAGCATAAGGGTCTACATCTTCCTTTTTTGATGCCAATGGCAAGAATCTCGTTAATTTAACTGGGAAAAGAATATGCTTGTTTAGAAAACAACTATGTGCTGGCTTTGGAAAAACTTGATACACAAGTTTATTTAAAAAAAAAAATGCTTCCATATCCAATAATCCATTGACACAATTCACCTGTATCTATGGGTTTTAAGAATTGAATGGCCATATAACTGGGGCAATTCTTTTTGTTTTAACTAATCTCCCCTTGCCCTTTTATCTCAGGGGATGAGTTGGCAGTGGTGGTGTGGGTGTTGGGATACTGTTTATGAAATCATTATCTGTTATATGTACTGTCTCCCTGGGTTATATATTTTAATCTGGGTACTTTAATGAGTCTGTTTATATGTATCTTTAAATGATGACCAAAGTTGCTAGTAGCATTGGCTAGCTGTGTTACAAACTGTAAAGAAACTGTATAAGGGACAGTTAAAATGTTTGCCTGTAAGTCTTGCCACCTCCTTCTACGGAGTGTAACAGTTTTTTTCCAATTTTTACAATATTAAGAATACAGTGCTTTTTTTACCTTGTGTGGAAGGTACCCACAATAACAGCCATCCATTGTTTCTTGCTCCATATCCTTCCAGATGGAAAGGTGCAACAGTAATGAAATGACACCTGGGGAACACTAGGAAGTAAACTGTATGACAATTATTAATATATCTAGCTATCATTCTCTTAATAGACTGTTACCAGGACTGAGTACAGTCTTGCTGTAAATGGAGAGACAGAGCAGAGCCTCACTTACTTTTTGTGCAGTGCTGTATCAAATAGACTTCCTGCTCTGCATTTAGAAACTGAAGTCAAGGTAGTGAGCTCTGCATGTCTACTGAAACATGACGAGGTTTGCTACAGGCCTCTGTTTCTGGTGAGGAGGTTTATAGTCTCAAGATGGCCCCCAACATTTCTCCCCACTACAGAGAGAACACTTTTACCTCTATTTTGGCAAACATGACCATGTTGGAAGAGTTTAGGTGATAGTCCTAGAATCCACCTTGGAGCTTTATCACATGTGTATGAGGACAAGTTGGCTACGTGGAACAGTGGTGTAAAACCTGTGAGTGAAGCTAAGCTAGCAAAATAATTTTGATTTCTACTTTTTGAACTAAAAATTTACTTGTATGCAAACTGTGAGAAAGTTTAAATCATCAATTTCATTTTTTCCATGCTTTTTTTCCCCCCTCATAAATGTGGTATAAACTTTGTTTCATTTGATTCGCTTTAGTTCTGTCAAACTGTGCTGATCAAAGTTGGTAAAGTCTGTTTCCTATCTTTCTCATTTCCTGTGCAATGAATGTTGAAGTAAAGATCAGATTTTTTTTTTTCACTTTGACAGTTGCTATTAAATGCATAGAAAAATATATTGCAGTCTGACATGCTTTGATCAACGTTCTCATATTTGACATCAGCATTAATTTTACTGGCTCTCATACAAGAGTTTAATCCAGGTTCTTCAAAATTAAGCTTTCAGAGTTTATACTTTCCAAATAAAAGGTGATGTGCCCAGATTTTAGATAAAAAAAATTAAACTCAAATTGAAGTGCGGTTTTTAATTCTTGTCTAACTCTGGCTAATGTTGAATTTAAGGAATATTTAAAAGTATATAACGCACAATAATACAATACAATAAACTTCATCCTTAATACCAGTAGAGGAACTGACTATTAGTTGTATTTTGCTAGAAATTATTGATTTAACAAAAATTCTTACTTTAGGCAAAATGTTCCACTGGAAACATACCCTGGAGGCTGAATGTTGAACACCAAGTTGCTCCCTGCCAGCTCAGGAGAAGTGGAACACAACATGCTTTTTCCCCTACACGCCACAGCTGTATGAAAAAAGTAGCTAAACTTTTGAAATATACTAATTCTGAGCAAGGTAACCTCTTAGCTGCTGCTCAAAATAGTGTTCAAAACCTGAGGTTTTTTGGTAGGTTTTGGGGGGTTTTTGTGTGATGTGGGGTTCCCCCCGCCATATCTGGAGACTTGCCAAGAAATTCTCTGTTTTGCATTAGGCCTGTTGATAACTGCTAGTGAGAAGATGAAATATTCACCTTTTCCTTTTTAAAATTTTATTGTTTGAGAAAATAAAGTTTTTTTTATCTGCTGATGATACTTTTTGATGATGTCAGCTTTCAGGAACAGTATTCTAGAATTAGAATAGATTTTATATAGCCTGTAAATTAAATCTAAATTGAAATTGCTCAGAATATGAAACAAAAAGGCAAAATCCATCCCCTCTGATTTGGCTGAATTTCTATGTAAAAATAGAGATAATATTCTGCTAAAGTTGTGCCCACACACACAGAGAAACGTGCATGCACTATATATATAAACTATACACATGCACAGTCTGCACACGTGTGTCTATGTAATACATATGCACTCACATTTTTGCCAGTGTCTTTATCCCATCAATTAGCCAATATAATTTTATTTATATCAATTAATACAATAATAATGATGAACTTCTATGCAAATTAGTTTTGGTTTTTAAAATGTAATTAATTTATTCTGTTGATTCAAGTACTACTAGGTAAAAAACACATTTGAGGTCTATAATAAACAATGAATACTCATCTCCTCATAACACAGGCATTGCTGGACTTTTTAATTTGATTGATGAGAAAATGTGTTTTAAATTCCTTATCAGAAATCATCACATAGTATAATCGTGTGTGGGATCAATGCATAGTTGTGTGACTTATAATAATTATCTAGTTAAAAGTCCTTTTAAGTTTCTCTGTGTAAACACCTAGTTAGGAGTTTGTGTGTTAAAGTCAGTGTATATGTCACTGTTATGTATGGCAAAAGGTTTTTTAGCAGTACTGGTAGGGGAGTAGGCACAAACATCAAATTACACCACTTCATCTTAGCGTTACTTCACAAAATAAAATCTCCTGTTATTCAGTGGTTGCTGTGAACATCTCCCAGTGGCCTCGTTCTTTTCCCATCATTTACTTATCCCATGTGGCCTTGGTATGCGTTCTAGAACTGTCCATGTAAAGGCTGTAGAATTTTCTGGAAGTTGTAAGCTTGATATATGTAGTGAGCAGATGATGGTTCCAAGCAGCTCCCGGACAGGTGTTGCAGAGAACAGCAGGTTCCTGCCTGCAATATGCTCCTGTTGCTGTGGGCAGGGGTGGGAGATGAACTGCTCTGACCCTCTAAGGGGAAAACTGTATCAACTTTAACTGCACTCTGTCCACTACAAAAGAACAACAGAAATTACTGTTCTCGGTATGCTCTGCAAGACAATGGTTCAAGCAGTAGAAACACCCACCTTTTCAGTAGGGTTAACAACTCTGCGTCTTCCAAAAAGGAAGCTTAAGCAAGAGAGTGAGTGGTCTCCTGAATATGCTCTGCAGAAGGCTGAGCTCCACAATAAGGCAGAGCAATGGGTCTCCTTTCAGGCTTTTTTTAATTAATCTGATCCTACCCTGGCCCTTGCAGCTTCACCAGCCATGCCCATGGACATTGGGCACTGCCTGGAGCTGGGGCTGCATTCAGGTAAAGCTTGCAGGTAGAAAACATAGGAGGTGAACCCTAAGGTGAGGATGCTTACAGCAGTGTTTATTGCGGAGCATCAATCTTCGAAAAATAGGTCCTTACTAGCAAAGTTATCCTACTCTGCGACTAATGTCATATTCAAATAAAAATGTTAACAGACAAGTGGTGTCTCCTGGTGTTCAGCAATGATGGGGATACTGTCTGTGTTAAGTGTATTCTGCAACACTTTCTCCCAGCTCACTTCTTAAAATGGTTCTCTGATTTGAAGACTCCTCAATAACATTGCCAAGTGCTTTAGCAGAGGGATTTTGGAGAGCTGGATTATTTATCATGCTGTTCCTGGATGGGTTGGAGCTGTTCTGTCACTGTTCCCAGAAGAATGTGCTGAGTTGTGTGAAGTACAAGTGACACATCAATCTATTCTATGCCATCCCTGAACTTACCTCCCCCACTATCCAATTCAGTCACACTATTAGGTATTTGTTTTACAACACTTTAAATATTCCTCTGCAGAAAGAAGGTAAGGATATGGATCTCTTCTTAGAGAGGCTGAAAAATTCAAAGAACTGTGTATTTTGTTGCCTTATTATATTTGGTGCAACAATATTTGTTTCATTGACCTGGCAATGTGTGGAACATTAGTCATGAAGACTAGAAGTTACTTCATCACCAACGTCTGAAAATTCTTATGCTGTTTCAATTGTCATATGAGATCATTTTGCTGGATTCAGAACAGTTTAAAATTTGTGAATTCCTTATACGTAATTCTGGGTTTTGTTCTTTTTATTTTCTACACCCACACAGTAACCATTTATTATGTGCCAGAACTCAGATGTTTCTCTTCTTGGCTTTGTGATTGTATTCAGCATCACTAAAAAGCCATTCTAATTCCATCCATTGGTATTGCTTCTGCTTTCTGTTTAAGTGTTCTCCTTTGCCTCTGAAGTGACATGATCCTCAAACTCTTTTTAATCCACTTAGTTTACACAGAGCAAGCTTAAAACTGTTCATGGCACGGCTAGTCACAAGATGTTTTTTGTCAAAGTACACCAAGCCTTACTTAAGAAGCAAAATTTTCAAGGTGTGTCCTTGCACGTGGATTGACTGCAAAGGTTTTGTTCCATGTCTCCTACCTATTACTTAAGTTATTCTGGCACTGTAATTCTCTCTGTATTTGAATTCAAAATGGTAAGAGACATTAATTGCTTCTGGAGATGTCTTTGCATTTGTGTCTGCATCCTGCTTGCTAGTCTCAAAGCCTGGCCTGAGTGCTCTCTTCCTTTCTGTCTTTTTTCTTTTCTTTCACTGACAAGGTTCTCACTAGAAATTGTTTCCTGATCTGTAGTAGATGTAACCTGTTGCTTAGTTTTTCCATGCATATTTTTCACGAGAGGGAGAGATGAGTGATGGTTTGACCTACAAAGCCCTTGCCCTGTGTGGAAGCCAGCCCTAATTGCAGGGTGCTATGGGTAGCTAGAAACACTGTTGTTACCCCCTTAAATATATCATGTAGCTCCTGGTAATGCTGGCATATAAGCAGAGCTGCCTTGAAAATCTGGCTTCTCTTCATGTCACAGTTTAAGCAGGTTATCAGGCTTTGAAACTTATATCACCAAGGTGTGTCAGAGCCTGTAAAAATACCCTGTGCTAGCCAACTGTTTGTGTTGCTTCCTGGACATGAGTGATTCTTCTCTTAACAGTATCTTGCATGTAATTGTGGTCCTGATCTATGAGGGTTGTCAGCTGTCACCTCTTTGTTCCTCTGCCATGAATAGGTGCTGAGCAGTATTAACAGGAGAGCTGTTTTGCAATCTTCCAGGGATGAGTTAGAGCAGATGACCATACCCACAGGGTTGTAATGGGAGATGGGAGCATTGTGGCAGTAATTTTCAATAGGCTAGGAATTAACGTCCAGTTATTGAGAAACATAGATATGGACCCACTTGTTAGTCAGAGACTCCAATTAAAGAAAGAAGTAAACTTCTGATTTTCTCATATGGCTTTCACTAAATCTTCAATTTGTCCCATTCCTCATTTATGTTAAAGTTTGTCATTCCAATGGCTAAGGATACACAGCAGTGGGCTATCCAAAAATAATTCCTAGAAATATTTCTAGGAACATTGAGGCGTAGATGATAGAATCATGTTAGGGGCTGTCCTACTTTAAAATTAAATATTTGAGAACAAGATTGGTTTTGTTTCATTTTAATCTTCTAAGATAATAAATTGACAAAACAAAGAAGCTACCATGATAACAGAAGAAAAGGGACGGGGGGTGGGGTGGGGAGAAATGTCCTGGAGGTGAGCTGGATGATGAAACAGATGATTCACCATCAGAATGTCTCTTATGGTGCATCCACATCTTGTGCTGCTCTCTGAGACCTTATTGTGTAAATTTCACAAGTACAAACCTTCATATGTGAGAAGGTCAACATTGGCCAGACCAATGGTCCATGCTAGCTTGTGTCTTGTTTCCAAGTGCAGCCAGCAGCAGCACATAGGGCAGAAATGAGGACCAGGACAAGCATGTGGTGATACTTCTGCAATATACTCTGCAATATACTCACCAAAAGAGCCTGTAGCACCACGTCTCTCCAAGCCAGAGATAGCAACTTTATGGTGTTATCCATACTTTGGGGTTAGAGACATATGAAGGCTGATATATTTATCTCTAAATGTTCTGTGTGTCCTAAGGTCACGTATGAGATAAGTTGCAGATAAATGGCATCCAAAACAGACTAATCTCTATCGGCAAAACAATTATTTTGCTCACTTTTCTTCCTTGATAATTACTTTATCCCTTGCTATATTTTAGTTTTCATCTTCACAATGTACATTAGTCCTTCTATTTGACAAAGCAAGTAAAAAGAATTAGGTTAAATAGATGCTCTAAATTTGAATTTTTAAAAGTATTTACAAGTAGTTCTGCATCTACCATAGAGTGACTTTTTCAGAATTTGGCATAAAACAGAATATTTTTAGCAGAAAAATAGCTGAACGCTTCAGTAATGGCAGTAAACAGTGGGTGGATTACCACCACAGTTTAAAGACCTACTAAGCTTGATGAAGAACTGAGACTGTAGAATATCACGTCTTTTCTGTTCTCTTCACAAAGCTGTTTCTGCCTTATTTCAAGCTAAATGAGAACAGCTGCATATCTCATAAATTATGCATTCAGAGAGCACTCTGATATTATATTCTTCAAACACAGTTAATTTTAATCTTTATAATGTGATTTTTGTGACAAAAAAATTGATGGTGCTTTGTTTTCTCCTCTTCTCACTGTAATTTTGACAGTGAAACATCAGAGTATATTAACTAGTCTATTAGACATCTGATTTTAAGGTAATTCTTATATAGACTATGACCAGAGAAGATGTAGCCCATCCAGTACTTCATGAAGCAAATGCAAAATATGTCACAAATATACCTAAGAGAAAAAAAATAAATAAATTTTGACATATGGCCATGCTATGTTTTTCTTTCAATGGGAGGTCCTCAAGCATCTGTCCATTATTGCAATATAATTAGCAAGGCAGTGACAGTTTAATTTAGACATTTCTTTAGTGATATTTGTAAAGCCTTTTGTATTTGGATGTATGCTGATTAACCCTAGAGCAGAGGTAATGCTCTCAACACTGGAGTGCTTAGAGGCTGAAGCATACGGTAGAAAACATGTGCCTAAGAGCCATCACAGCAGCAGATCCTCAGTGTTCAAGTGATATTCTCAAAAATAATAATAATAATATATCAAGTGTGAAAAATTCTTGAGCAACAGCTGTTGTGAACAGATTATTCCCACTTCTCGTTTTTCCAACTGCAGTCCTTGCTAATGCACTAAGATCATTTGTTCAAGTTCCTCAGCAGACGATATGTATTATTTCCACTTTTCTCTTTACCTGAATTTGAGTAGCAGATGCAAAATTTCTCTGTTGTAACTAGTAACCTTAGAGATCTGCAAAATCTTGTTCTCCTAGTACCTGCTCTGTCAGTACTGCAAAACCCTAAGGGTTTTTTTTGCTAAGGAGATGACAGCAAAATCCTTGGCATGGCAAAACATATATGATGTCTATTCTGTTGAGAAGTCTTTATCTGTCTCTGAATCCTGCTATCTACTAATACAGATGGATATTGTATATTTCTGTTATGATCTGTGAAACTTTTCTGTATTTCAAGAACATTCCTAAACAAATGTGTTGTGAAGGATATTCTCAAAATTGAAATTCTGTGCTAGTGAAGGAAATTGTTTCATCCTGCTTAAGCTTCCTTTCAAAAAAGAAAGTCTTGTTTGCATTGCTTTCTAGCTTACAGAAACAAAGAGCAGCTGACTGTCACAGCAGGGATCAAGAGCCCTAAAACTCTGTTATTGGCTTCACTTTGGCTGGCAGTGGAGCCCCAAGAAGACTCACAGCTGGGTGGTTCATAGATGACTGCTGTCTGTAACTACCTACTGGGAAAATCAACTAGAAAGTGCGATATAAGCAGCTGTACCACAATTATAGAGAAGTGCAAAAAGGAGATAGGAGACGCTTTTCACTCTTTGGAAAGATGCACAAGGGACGTCTCTAGCTCTTGAAATCCCGCAAATGTTCCTGAGGCACCAGAATTGCAAAGCATTAGAAAAAGGTACCGTTAATTCAGTACACATATTTAAAGCTAGATGTATGCTTCTAAACTATAATTTTACTTCCACTAATATTAAATGCAATAAAATTCTAATGATAAGATTTGAGCTGAGTTTTTGCTTTAAGGATGTTTTTGCAAGCACAGACTTCCGTCTTCCTTCTCCTGTGAGATTTGGACAATTGTTTCTCTCCACAAATATTGTAAATTGTGTAAAATTACTTTTAGCCATAGGAATTTACAGCTTTTTTTCTTTAGATTGATAATCTCAAATTTTTCTATATGGTAAGGGACGTGCTTGCATTAAAGACAAATTTAAACTCTTTAACTGGACAAAGTAAAAGGATCAACAAAACAGTTATAGCCAACAGTATTTTAGCTGTTTTTCATAATGTCCAGTATTTCTGAGCTAGAAGTTATTAATTTAAAAATAAAGTAGGTCTAGAAAACATATTTTCTACACATTATTGGAATTATGTGAAATATTCTTGTGGAAAAATAAAATGTAATTTTTTTTACCTTTAGAAAAAGGTAGGAAGTATCTTTTCAGTGTTCCGTAGTATTGAATTTTCCTTTTCAATATATAAAACCTAGTAAAGAGAAGAGACAAGACAGGCTGATGTTGGCTGTAAATGCTGGTTGTTTAAAGTCTATGTAAGATCAGCTTTTTATTGTGCAGCTGTACATTGATAGTCATCTAAATATAAGTACTGAGCTCCTCAACAAAGAGATCTGATATGTCTAGTTGCGATAGGATGGTGTACGTGCATTCAGATGGACACAGTGCATAACTAGAAAGCTCTGTTAATATCTCATGTCCCATTTCCACTTTCACTCCAGAAAACTATTGCAAGTTGACCTGATGTCTGATATTCTTTGGCTTTACATTTTTAAATGGCATTTAAAGTTATGAGAGGATCACAGACTGATTTTACTTGAACTTCTAATTCCCTTATATTAGGAAAAACTGTGATTTTACTGATACACGGTGGTTTTCAGCATGTCACTAGTATATTTTAGGTTACTTAATATATGTGATAATGTTGAATGACTTGAGGGAAATCTGAAAGCTGATTGTAAGAAGCAAGCAGTGAACTAGAACAATATTAAATGGATCCCAATGCATGTTTCGTCTGATTGTGTACAGAGATTGCAAAATAAATGTAAACTACACACATGTTAAAAGGCTTTGACCTCGGACATCACTAGGAATACTTTTTCCAGTTCATTTCCAAGGATGAGTACACAGAGATAAAATAAACTGGTAGGGATGTTAAGCAATATAGTGTTAAAAGCTGGTGAGAAGGTAGGAAACAAAATGTACACTCTTCATACAATTCAGAAAGGTCCAAAACAGCTCCCTGTCTGCCTCTCTGAACTAACCAGAGGCCATGGTGAGCTGAGGGAGAGCTCATTGCTCGTCCCTTTCTGGGGTTCACGTGTGTCCACTCAGGCTTGCAGGGAGGCGGTGCCAAATATGTAGGTACCATATACTTTTCCTGCAGGTGACAGAAAAGTGTTTATTTCTGAAAGGACTGACAAAACTAGCTCACTTCTAAGTCTGCTGTTGGTAGTGGTGTTATCGTAGGTTTGATCTGGAGTTGCTATATTTTTAAAAAACCCTTTTTGCAGTTCAAAGGTGAATTAGTAATTGCTGTACCTCTGCAAAAAATACATACAGTCACAATTACAACACTTCAATTTTGAAGATGTTATCTGGGACTATCTTGGAGGACGATTGACTTCAAAATATCCTGTGCTGTTAAAGATGGTTTGTTTGTTGGGGTTTTTTTTTTCCCCCAAACAGAATTATTTCTTTGTGAAGAAAAATGCTTCATTATTATATGACGTGAGAAGGTAAAAAAGATGTGGTAAATCATATTTTGATGTCTAAAGAGTTATTAGTGGTAGATTATTGATAGATTGAAAATTTTTAATTAAGAAAAAATCTTACTCTTTTTTCATGACTGGGATTTGTATGTAAAATCATTCTATACTATTGGATTGGGAGAAACAATTTGCAATGTGTGGGGTTTGTGGGATTTTTTTAACTTTAGAAAGCTTTGAAGACACAACAAAGTTAAGTAAATGCTTGAGAACATCTTTGATTTAACATAATCATGTTACTTTTTTGTGATGCATCTTAGCAAATAATGCTTTCACATGTGTAAGACTTCTGTCTTTTTTTCAATATTTTATTGCATCATTTTCTATGAAATGTACTTCAATATGCAATATTCTATTGCAAATGATACTTCAAAGCTTTTCAATAGTTACAAGTGTTAAAAAATACTTTTAAATGACTAAATTAGTTTTAGCGTAGCACTGCTGTGCTCCACTTTAATGAGTTTCCAAGTCCACTTGTCCTGTGTACAATAAATGTTTGACATCTGTTTGTGTAATATCCACATATTATTTTTGCATCATCTGCAAGTATTACAGAATAATAAGCACTGAGTTTTTAAAGTCTCCCACTGTAACTCAAGCTTCATTACTTAATATTTGCCTAAGAGCTGTAGTTCTCAAGAATAATGGCAGTGTTACTGTATGCCATGGTCTTAAAGAATTGTCTGATGCTGAAAATAGCTTCCTAAAATCTTACAGGGCACTGACATGTGACGAGGCAGTGTGGTGGAAGCAGTTGTTCAGATATGGCAATGTGTCATACCAGCTGCTGTGCAGGCACAACCCAAACTGTGCTATTTATCAGCAGATAAAAGCTATGTATTTTTAAACTGTTTCTGACACTTGAGTGGTTGTGAATACAACCTTGTTTGGGTCTTAAGCCCTTTTCTTCTCCAATAGACCCATGGTCTTTGCTGAACACTTGAGTTAAAAGGAATCTTCCCTGATTCTCACAATATTTGAAAAAATATTTCTGAGAAGAGTTTGGAGACATATTTCTCAGTTATCTTAACATCTCGTTTTTCAGAGCACAAGTATTACGTGTTAATACTATTTCATAAATTAATAGAAATAGGAGAAGTTATCTACATCATAAGGCTTATGCAAGAGATGGAGAACGTCTGCTCAAGTAGAAGGGCAGCAGAAATGTTGGAATGAAGAGTATTTCCTTGCTGCAACGCACTAAAGTGAATTTTCAGGCTGAGTATTTCAAAAATACTCATTTTGAAATGTGTGCTGTTTTCCCATGAGCTTACTGTGGTTTTGGTGCAAATTTGTTTCCTCAGAGGGTAATGTACAGATGAGCAATCCAATGTGAAGGGGAAGTGAGACCTCTATTTTATGTAGTTAAAGCATGGCCTTATCATTAAAGGAAAGGTACCTTTTCCTAGATTACTCCTTTATCACACATGAGATAAAGGCAAACAGACATTTCTTGTTTTGCTTTCTGACATGACACTGTGAACATAGTTATAAGCAGTATCATGACTTTCTGAGTCATAATTAAAAGCAGAGCAAGAGGGATTTAACAGCAAGCTGAACTTGTTGCAAGTAGAGTAGAAACTGTGGTTACTGTACACCACACCACCCCCATAGTGACTCTACTTTTCTCACTCTGTTAGAGGGCGGGTGTTTTGCAATGCAAATCCATTCCTTTTGCAGCTAACTCTTTCACCAAAACATTTTTTTATTATCTTGTTATGAATTCTGATAAAATGCTATTGAGTCATTTGAAGATTCGTTTTATATCTATTTTTGCTTTCTATTACAGTTTTTTTAATTTACAAAATAAAATCAGAAAATCTCTGCTGATGTATTTTAGCAAAGGATTCATATTCTCTTGTGTAAAACTAGTACTAGTAAATATCAGGAAAACTCCCCGATTCCTCTCTCTACTGAACATCTCTGTAGTATTTCCTGTCCACAATGAGATGATTTACATCCAGTGTTGTTGACATTTGTTTTTTATTAAAAAACTCTAAAACATCTCTGAGTATGAAGGCATAGCATTTCCCTCTACTTATAAGAGTCTGCAGTTTTGTCGTGGCTTAATCCCAGCTGGCAAATCAGCACCACACAACTTGAAGGAAAGGGTAAAGGTGAGAAAGCTTGTGGTTGAGATAAAGACTGTTTAATAGGTAAAGCAAAAGCTATGTGCACAAGCAAAGCAAGTAATTTATTCACTATTTCCCATTGGTAGTGAGTGTTGAGCCATGCCCAGGAAAGCAGAGCTCATAGTGGTGACTTGGAAAGACAAATGCCATCACTCCCTATGTTTCCCCTTTCCTTCTTCTTACTCTAGCTATATATGCTGAGCATGACATCATATAATATGGAATATCCCTTTGGTCAGTTGGCATCAGCTGACCTGGCTGTACCGACTCCTAGCTACTTGCTGGTAGGACATGAGAAGCTGAAAACACCTTGACTCTGCATAGGCACTGCTCAGCAGTAATCAAAACGTCTCTACATTACCAATACTGTTTTCAGCACAAATACAAAACAGCCCCATACCAGCTACTATGAAGAAAATTAACTCTATCCCAGCCAAAACCAGCACAAGTTTCTAATCTCTCTGAGTAAGGAATTGAGGTAGGCTGCATGTAGAGCAGGAAT
>NW_010301502.1:76784-111108 GCF_000700745.2 Antrostomus carolinensis
GAATGCAAAAACAGAGAAAGATGCACATCCTTTGCTTCCCTTTCCATTTTCCTCCATTTCTACTAATGCTGCTTTCTCAACTTCCAGTTTCTCCCCAGTGTGCCTCTTTTCCCTTTCATTCCTTCCTTTTAAATATCTTTGTAAAAGCCTTTTAAATACTCTCAGGAGATCATCTAGAAAAGTAGAGGAAGTAGAGAAACTCACAGATTTGTTCATTCTGCTTCCACTTGAAGCCAGAAGACAATTAAATAAGCTCTTTAGAAGTAAGGATCATCTTGCCTAGGAAATGTGCAACCAACTTTTCTCTTAATGTTAGCAATAGCACAGAAGAAATCTGATATTGCATGAAGCTTTTTAGGAAAATGAAACTTTAAAACAGCGATGCTATATATCAGTCAAGGTATTGCTCGATTGTCCTAACTGTTCACTGTTTAAGCTAAAAGAAATGTAATTTGTGTTTTGGTTGGGTTTTTTTTTTTCTATTTTACGTACACGAGAAACAACTCTTACAGAATGAGAAACAGTGAACTAAGAGGTCTTAAGATGTGAATTATCATAATCTATTTTTTAAGTCTTGTCATCTTTGCACTCTCTGTTTTGATACTTTAGTCACGTTAATATGAGTTCTTATTTACAACAATGGGAGTGACCACTTTGTATTACTTTCAAGATTATTTTTTTTTTAATTATAAGATTGTAAGCTGGTTCTGTGTCTTAGATAAGAATCAAATAATAATTCTTGGTGATTTTTGTCTGAAATTGTGTATCCAGAAGCACAATTTGTATTTTAGATATAAAGTGACTGGCATAGTACAGCAGAGCAGTGTTGGATAAAGTGTGTTTTGAATAGGATTTATAAAAACCTGGTGAAGAGATTTATAAACAGATATCTGAAACGCAATAAATGATGCCTCCCTTTGTGCCCGGTATAATCTGCATTGGCATTGTATTATTAGTCAGAATTACTTGCAGTTATATCTCTAGCAAATGGATTTCTTGACGTAGCTGCAGACAGGTTTGTGTGGATTAACGGCATTTTGTTTTGTTTGTAAAACCCCGGGTCATTTAAGATGGTCCCTGAAATTTTAACAGGCAGTTGAATAGTGATCATAGAATAATATTTACAAATCCAGCAAGTATACATTTGTTCTCTGATTACATTCAATCTGCTTCTGTATCACAGGTCTGTATTCACTGGCACCGTGAGTAGAGAACAAAGAGCCCGCCCCCATAGCAGGTAGGGTGCTGTGTGCTCCCTGGGCCCTGCTTCAAAGTCACACTTTGTTTTTGCACTTGTTAGCATCTGTTGAACAGTAATAATTACTCTATTCGCTGTTTTTTTACTAATAGACACAATTCTTTCTTATTCTATGTTTCTATGATTCTGTTTAGAACTATTCCCCCCCCCCTTGTCTAGAAAATGGTGTTTTACTTTAATAGCTTTCTAAAAATAGCTGAAATATTCACCTTATATAATCTGTATGTGATGTGGAAGAGATTAATTTCAAGAGATTGTAACTTGATGTTAATCACAAGGTCAGCTTTACTAGGTAATATGATAATGGTGATTATGATGCTCATAAGAAGATTTACCTGGGTACAAAGAGCAAAGTTGTATGAAACTGTCAGGACCAATGTATTTGTGTCTTTGCTGAATACATAATTGGCTTTTATTGCAGTTTTTACCTTTGTCCAAATTTCCAGTGTATGCATCTAAAGTAATGCTCAAGAGACTGAGCAATTGCACAGGTTTTTGTTCAAATTATGAAATATGAAAAAGAAAAGACTTCTCATTTTTAAAACACATAGAGAGGAATTCTTTTAACTTTTTTCCTATTGGTTTCATTTTCTACAGAGTTTGTTTAATTGTACAGAATTTAGCATATTTGCAATTTATCTTGTTTTGTTGATTAAATCCCAATTTCTAACCCTTTTGTCTCAAATATTGCAGGGTACTGAAAGCTTCTCTGCAGTCTTTAGCACTGAAGCAGAGGTGGTTCTTTGACATGTGTGACAGCAGTACCCTGTTGTTTCTCTCTTTGTGGTTTTACCAAATTCCAAGTGATGCCATTGTGTATTGTAAAGGTCTATAGTAAGAGATGATCATAGATTTCTTTGAGTAATCTTATTTTCCACATGGAATTAGAAACTGAGGGTGGTACATGGAAGACTATGGGTTCTTTTGAGAAAGAAAGTGTACCTATCAGAAACAATTTCAGTTATATTGTGCTGCTGTGCTGCCAATATTGCTATTTCAATAAAATGCAGAAGAAATCACTACAAACTACTTACTGAAAGAATTTTTCCTTCCTCACTTTGTACTAAGGGCTTTTTTTAAAGCAGGATTTATTACAAAAAGCATATTACACAGATTGGTATTCTTATCAGTAGCTCCATTTAGTACTGGAATACAGAAAGAAACTGTTTAAGGAGAGCTAGTCAAAAAACCCACCTTGCTATTCTTATTACTGACACATAATAATTTATATAGTAGAATAGAAAGTTATCATAAATATTTATAGTATTTAAAAACTATTATCAACTGCTAACTCATTCTGATTTAAACATTTAGTCTTCCAGATCTACTAGGGCTGCGATGAAATGCTTTGACGCTTGATTTCTGCACCACAAGCTGAAAGAAATATGGAAATACATAAAGCAAGCTTAATTTCCAGAAGTAGTCTAACTGCAGCAGGGTAGTTATTCAGCATAGGCAGTTTCTCCACCAAAGGTGTTCTTATTTCAACATGAATCTAAGCTGTGAGCTATGAGGATTGCCTGTAAAGCAGATAAAATTTCAGCTAAAAATTTTAGAATGTAGTGGAAATGTTCTATTTTTAATCTAGAAATAAGAAGCCTTTGCATTGCTGAGCTCTCTGTAAACCTAAAAAGAGATGGAGGAATTTTATGAATAGTCATATTTCTTCCCTAGGACATATAATTTTCTTTGATGTACCATGTTACTGAAAAGCTCAATTTCTTTTATTTGGTGAGTCTTGCTAGTTGGCTAATAAGTTGTATTCCAAGTTCCACGTGTAAGAGCAATGGGGGAGAGCTATCCATTATGTACGTGTGGTGTGGTTTTCTTTACTACTGCTGTTAAACTTATTCAATAGTTTTCCACAGGCAACTGAAAACTGATTTTATTACAGGTTAATATAGTTCTTTCTTGACATACAGTTAGAAAAAGAAGCTGCTGAAGCTGCAGTGTAGAAATTATAACTTACTTAAGAAAATCCAGGTTTCAAGGGGAAAAAAATAATGTATTTGACTCTATGAAGTGAAACCTGGCATAAATATCTAGATTGCCAGCATGGATACAATGCAAAGAACCAACTTCTATCAGGAGCTGGTTGAAAAGGGAAGCTTTGTAGATGTTTTGGCCCTAATACTAGGGGTTTCTCAGCTGAAATCCTCAAGAACAACTCTTCATGATACTGATTCTTCCATGTTGCAGAGTATGTGCATCATACCCTCAGGCTTCTTAGAGCACTCTGCTATCAACCAGAGGAGAGGTTTTCTAAGGCACTGCCTCATGAGAATAAGGGTACTAATAGCCGGGTATCTTCCAAAGTTACAAGATGTTACATTTCTTGCATCAGGGTTGAATTTCTATACAGAAAATAATTAAAAAATCTAAAGCATTTAAAGGTCACAGTTTGTATGTTCCTGATGGTTTCAGTGGTTACAAATACTGTTGGCTTGGAAAATGTTGGTGGGGATGTGAGTGAGGAATCCTGAAATGAATTTTTCTACCTATGTGGCATTTGTTTTGGTCTTTCCTGGAGAAATTAATGTATAAAATTGGGCGGGGAAGCAGGGAAAATCATGGAGAGGAAAAGAAGGATAGAAATTGTTTTGAGATGTAGATGAATCTAGTTGACCCAGCAGAATAAAATAAGTAAGCAGTAAGTAAAAGGCCTAGGCAAGCTTTTCAGAGCTCATTACTTGCCTAAAGACACTTGAACACTGAAGGTCCCCCTAGTTACTTGTATATATCTTTAAGAAGCTAATGAGCCCTGCAAAGTTAATGCTTTTCCTGTGCATCTTTCTAAAAGAAACACCATAACAGTCAGCATATGTAAAGTGCATGTGGAAAATATGTTAGAGGATGTTTTAAATTAGATCTCTCCAGAATAAGTTGTGATCAAGTACAATTCCTAACAAGCAATCCCAGCACGATGCATTCTACTGAAGGCCTTACTTAAGACAGTGTTTTAGTTATAGAGATTTGTTTTATCAATTTGTTGTACTCTGTATAACTTCAAAAGTAAATGCTTGTTAAAACTATAATTAGTAAACAGTTAAATAATGTTTGGCTTTTAGAGAGCCTTTTTAAAAAGTGATGAGAAAACGAACTACTGCTTGCTGTCTGTAAATTCCTACTGTCGTAACAACTTTATGGTAGCTGCTCTGTAGCGTTCTGCAGCATCTCATCATCTGTCAGCTCAAATTCATTCCTAATAAAGTTATTTTTCTCCACCGAATTTTCATTCTGCATTAAGATTAGCTGATACTTTTAGTGTGCTTTATATCTATGTATTTGACAGAATGATCTGCTTTGAATTGATCCGTCTGATATTTTCAGTAGTATAATTAATATTTTAAAAACCTACACAGGCCTTGAATATTACCTAGAATAGCAAAATTTGTCTTGTTCAATAGGAAAAAAAAAAAGCCCACAAAACAAAACAACAAAAAAACCCAAACATAAAAATATCCAAAGCAACACTACTTCTACTAGAACATAAACCAGGAATATTCATCTACAAATGTGGTGACTGTTTCCAGAAAGAAAATAAACTATGATAGTTATAGGTGTTATTACTCCTAGCTTCTACTTTTCCAGCTTCCAGACAGTTAGGGAACAGCAGAAATGTGGAGTATCCTGGCACAACGGATATGTTTTGCTACCTCCATTTCAGCAGATACAAAACATTACTCAACTGAGTGTGCAGCTACAGCACAAGTGAGGAAGAGAAATAATTGAAATCAAAAATGCAGCAACAAGCCTAGGTTACTATATAGGGTTTGTGTTGCTGGTCAGTGACTCTAAATGCCCAGAGCAAAACTAGCAAATGTTATAAGTGTTTCTTATTCTGTTAGTTTTTTGATGCTTGGTCTTTTCGGGAGCAGTAGGCAAATGGTTGATGTCTATGCATTTGCTCATCCACTAATATTTATAAGATCTGGATACACTAAAGCTTCTTGAATTCTCATTCAAAGATTTAAGAAGAAAGCAAAACTGCCCAGAAAGGAACTTTTTCATTTGCATTTTTTTCACTACATTAATTTTGAATCTACTTTCTATTCCACTTTCCATTTGTTATTTAATCCAAAATCTCAGCTCAGGTCCAATCCTCAGCTCAGCAAATACCAGTCATGACACTTGATGTTTCTGAAAATATATTCTGTTAAAATGTAGACTCCTAATGTCCTCATTCAGTGATCTACCTTTCTGCTGCTGTTACCCATTCCTCATAGCAAAGCAAGCAAGAGGTTCAAATGATTCAACCATTTAGCTTTAATTTAATGATGGAGAGTTCAGTACAGCTTTTCTGCATAACTGTAGTTTAATACAGTGTTTCTACAGAGTTTCACCTCATCTATTGCACTAAGTTTTTGCCAGACAGCACTCTAAATTTCTTGGAAAGGCATAGATGGAAACAGAGCACAGAAATATCTGAAATGATCGAAAGAAACAATTGTTAAGAAATATTGGACAGGATTCTCAGCCAATGTAATAGCCCTTCTGTCTTGTGCTTACTGGTGTTTTAGCACCTGATGAGACTACTTCTGTCCCAGTTTTAAGTTGCAAAATGAAGTGAAATGTGAGCTGGAACAGATTTTTAATTGTGGTGGTACAGACTTTCATTTATCCAGTTGGCTAATGAAATGTGATAGTTACATCCTGAGGTGGGTATAGCTGAGGAATTCAAATAAATTGAATTTTCAGAAATAGTTTATTCCTTTGATTTTGGTTGGGTTGTTTTTTGGGGGTTTTTTTTGGAGCTGACTGAGAAATCATAAATAAAAAATATTTCAGATGTGCTATCTTTAGAGCTATTTACAAAATATTACACTGTGTTCATACTTCCTGACACATGTGAGCATGTCTGATTTTTGCTTCCATGTTACATTTTTAACTGTGGGTTTAATAGGACTCATTTTATTACTTCCTCCCTACTTTGGTGTGGCTGCTGTCCAGATAACACTCTCTACTTGCCATGTTCCAACTCAGTTTATTTTTCTGCTTTTATTTCTAGACTTTCTAGGTTAAATTACTTTAGTCAGTGATAACCTTCCCACAAGATTTTATTAACTTCTTGGGTCTTCCTCCCACAGTATTTCCTCACCTGTTAAAATAAAACCTCACTATAACTCTTCTCTAGATATTATGAACATTAAGGTATATTGCTCATATTTTTAACTATTAGTTACCTGTTAATTTTTATTTCTGATCCAGTAGTATGAATTTCTAAAGCAAAGAAACCTTATTTTAAGGATAAGATTTCATTATATGCTGGGGAAAATATGTATAGTAACTGGAAACTGTTGATATAAGATCAGAGAGATGCAAATTACAATGTTAAACCACATCTGTGCTGCCCATGCTCTCAACAACACTGGGTAATTGTCTTTAACTTGGGAAAAAATAATCATAACGGCACTCTCATTCTTTAAGCAATAAAACCCCATTTTATTAGTTTTCCACCTTTATGTTCAATGGATGCTTCAGGTCATTTCTACCTCCTTTGCAGCTTTCCAAACCACCAGAGTAGTATCAAATGGATGGGTTGCAGTAGGGAATTGTTCCTGCAATATCAAGTGCCTGATTGGAATTTAGGTAGATTTACCTTGTTCATCTCTCCCTTTCCCCTGCCTCCCCTGGTTCTCTAAAAAAATAAGAAATTAGGTTGTTTAAAGGATGAGTTTTTAGAGAATGGAGTTGATGGGTTCCATCAGCTTCTCTGAATATTTCATTTGGCATTTTACTGGAGTAAAGTCATACTTCTTAACTGATATTTTATTCTTTTATTTGCCTTCAAGTAAAGGATACTTTTTTTTTCTGTGATTTAAAAAATTATTGTGTTCACATTACTCCTGTAAATCAATTTCTTTGATATGCTAAATTACTTCTCCAGTTTTGGCTGCTTGCATACATTGACATTTAGCATCATCTTGTTTTTATCATTACTCTTGTGTTTCCTGTCTTTGCTCTTTCATTTATGATATTTATATTGTACCAAAATTTTAATAATTTGGTAATGTTAATACGTTCATTATTATCTTCTCCTTTATCATCAGAGATGCACTTTCCCCACCTATTTTTTTTCAACTTTATTTTAATCTCATTTCAAAACACTTAATCTTTAGGGTTCTAGTGGCACCTCTCTTGAAGGATTCTCCACCACCACCAAACTTAATACACTGTACTTGCTTGGTCACTTACTCTTTTTTCTGCTTCTGGGATTTGCTTGCTGTTCAATTCTCAAATCCTTTTGAAGATGTGTTTATTTTGAAGACATATATGCTGCTCTTTATTTGTTGCTTGCTTTCTTTTTGGAAGACCACTGGTAAGATTTGAACTATTTTATGGTTCTTAAGTTTTCCTTCATTCAGCTAACATGTATTCCTCCTGTGTCATATTCCATGTTTAGTTGTGTCCCTTCCAAAATGTTCCCCTCTGAAATAAAATACCTCTCTGACTTAATGAAATCGGTATTAAACAACACTTTTGTTCGTATTTTAACATTTAAGCACCTGGGCACACACTGATTCATGCAAAATAAAACTTTATTCATAGAGCCAATGAATAGGAGTTAGTTTTTATGGAGTCTAACTGCCCAACTGTAACAAGGTTAGACATATCCAGAAATAAAGCTTTAGTTAAGTGCAAATGAGAATGATGAAAGTTTAAGCCTCTACAATTTTATTGCTATCAAAATCAGGCATTTCCAGGTTTACAAGGTTAGAATGAAGTGACTTAAATCCATCTTCTGTATTGTAAAAAATTTTATGGCTTTATATCATAGTTTCTGCTTGGAAAGGTGGAAGTTAAGCATTTCATCAGCAAACACATTATTATGTCTTTCTGTGGTTTTAGTTGACTTTCAATGTATGATGTAGCTGTTATTCCTGGTTAAATGATCTTATTTTCAGAATTCCTGTTTACTTCATAAAACCATGGCTATTTCCCTTTTGTACGCACACCAGGATATTTTTTCTTTGACTGCAATATGCTGGCTTTCTAATCTTCAGTTGAACTAGTTACTCCCTTCATTTATTTATTCACTTAAACACTTAAGTGTTACTGAGGGATTTCAAGATTTTTCTGTGAGGAACTGGGGGACAACTGCTTTTGAAAATTGAAATATATGCTTCTCTTTGAATTTAAGAGTACAATAAACTGCCTTTCAACTTGTAGCTTCCAGTGATCAGATTGCATGCTTGATGTTAGCTTCTTTGACAATTGGCATCTTAGATTGTAGAAATATTTCCTGCTATAACCTGCTTTATAAATGTGAGTACTGGTGGTTTGATAGAAGCTGTCGAAAAAAGATTTTATATAAGTGAACTTGGTCATTCAGGTCAGATGTCTGCGAGTACTGAATTGTTTACTGAAATTTTACCTGCCTCACTGATATTAGGCCTATTCCACTGAATAATATATTTTCTTGTTGATATTCAACTAAAACTTTCCTGACACAAATTTAATTCCTACTCGAGAGATAAGTTTCAAATATTTTTGACTCATCCTTGATATATACAATATACTTCATATAACTATATCTGCATCAATAAATATAGTCTTATTCTTCTACAAGGTTTTTTAGTGGTGGTATATATTATTGTAAGAAAAATCAGTGTTTTCATATCTGAAAGCTAGTTGTGTTCATCACCTCTTCTTTCTTTTCAGTTCACAGACAAAAATCACCTGTTAAAACTGAAAAGAAAAAACCCAATTCCTCACATTTTTTCTTTGTACGTTTGCTGATGACACCTCTGACATCATTATTATGTATGTTAATAGCAGGGAACAGCTGGTTTGTTTAATTAAAAATACCGCTACTACATTACACAGTATGTACGTCAGACTGTTCACGGAGAGGAAGTTTCTTGCTATGATGGTCAATATTCTCCTTCCTGATTTAATAAAACCTTTTCAAAGAGCACTTATTTTGCTCTTCCCTTATGGAAGTAAGAGTCATTAGAAGATCTATGGCTAAATTGTTCCATGCTGAACTCAGTGGAAATAATCCCTTTAAAGTTAAGGGTAACAACTATTTCTCAGCTATCCTCAAAAAGAATGCATTAACAAAAATGAAAGTTTTCTTAGGCTGTTCTTTAGTTCTTGTATGAATTCTGACATTACAAGCAGGCTGTGCTGGTCCCTCCAAGACCATTATATTTTCCAAGAGTGCCTCCTACAGAAACAGCAAGTTCCCATTTCAGGCATGTCACTGATTTATTGGACTTAGCTCCAAGCTCTTTAAAGAAAAGAAGTAATTCAACGGTAGATTTTGAAAAGGGAAAACTGTGGCCTGTGTTACATGAGAGATTGAATGAGATCTGTATGATCAGTCTTCTATCTTTAAAATCTTTAAACCTATAGAACATATTTAAATGCTTGTTACAACTTAAATAATACTTAAGACCACAATTGATCTCAGATAGGGGTGCCACACAGAAAGTAATTGTGTGAGCTTATTTACCAATGTTGCATCGTACAGTAACAATGAGCATAATAATAGTTCATCCATTTGTATGGTTCACGCCCTCCAGGCACATCCCAGGCATCTCAATGGGAATGCAGCAAAAAGGAGCCACTCTCTGCTAGGGAATACCAGGAGAAAATGACACCTCTCTGTTCATGTTTAAACAGTATTTAAGGATACTGTAGCACATAATGTACATACCCATTTCACTGAAACACTTCACAGTGATAAAATACGAGAAATAATTAGTACAATGAATTTTCAATAAATTTTCAGGTGCCTTAGGGCCAGCGATAGGCACACAGTTCTAGATCCATGTAATATTCAATTTAGGTAGATAATTAAAGGGTGAAGTAGCATGAAAGCCACAAAAAAAACCCCTAAGCAAAAGTAGTAAACATGAGTATGAGAAGGCTCTGCGTTGCTAAGATACAAAATAGAAAATATTTTAGAAAACTCCTATAATGCTGATAGAATTAGTTTCTAACTCTCCAGTTTCAGGCACATGACCAAATAACTGAGTTCTGATTTTGGTTGCCTCATTTCCAGTTCTGTTGATTTCTCCCAGCTTTGTTTAAGGTATTGGTGTACTTAACTTTTGCTATGCTGGTCATGAAGCATCAGAATTATGTTTTCTGCACCCAATCATATAGCAAGTAGCTAGTACATTCTTGGTGTTCATTGGTTGCTCCCCTAAGATGAGTTGGAACCATAGATTCTAAAACACTTTGAACCACCTCATAAAATGTCAGTAAGACAACAATATGTTCATGTTACTGCTAGGCTTTCTGGGAGTTCTGCTTCAATTGTGAATACTTTAAAATATATTAATTACCCCTGAACAGGAGCGTATGACAATTCAATTCAGTGAAATACTGATTTCTAATTAGTATTTAATTAGAAACTGAGTGCAGATTGGGTAGAGAGTGGCTTTCTTTCACTAATTACAAAACAATGTTTGTTGCTTTCTATTAGTGTGGTGGTTTGTAAACTCCTTACGCATGAAAGCAATGAAATGAAATTGTGTGTAACCCATGCAACCTCTTTGGTTTATGCTGTGAGTTACCTACTGTAATGTATATTTTTGACCATGTAAGTGGTAGCCTTGTGTAGTTAAAAATGTATACATGTAAGAGGTGAGAGGAAAACAATCAGCAGTTAATGTTTAAGATTTATCTGCACTTAGGTGAACTGGGCTAATCTCTCTCAGGTTCACAGGATTTTTCCCTGTGCAGATCTTGTGCCTGTGCAATGGCTGTAGTCCCATGCAAACCTGGCCCTTAGAGTGACAGCTTTCCTTCAGAAGATGCTGTAGTAACTGGGAGCAGAAACATTTGCTTTGGTACAGACTTATAGATCCAGCCTCAGTGAATCTGATGTGCCCAGAATGTTAAACCTGTAGCTGTTTCTGCCCAGTAAGCATAGAATAAGAAATTTGGGGGACTGCCCCTCACCATGCAGAGTGTTCAGAAGATAAAAAGGAACTGAGTATCTAAGAACTGTGAAAGTGCAGAAGTGTAGAAATTAATCTCTTTATTAGTATGTCTCAGAATTGATAGAACTATTGCACAGAAATGTAGCATGTCTGTGCGTTTGTCAGTGAGGATTTAACCCAGTGTCTTACGTATGTAAGCAATGCAAACGCCATTTGGATTTCAGCCTGGCGAGTACTTTGTATCAATGAAGCAACCACAAGAATAAGTAGAACAGTTAGTTTTCTAGCCTGAATGTGTAATTTAGAAAAACCCCTCAAAATCAGCTTCTGAGAAAGAATTATATAGATTATATAGATGTTATAATCCATTAAAATTAGAAAAACTTAGAGTACTGTTTGATTTTGTTACACTTGTTAAAACTCTGTGGTTTTAACATGCCTCAAAGATTTATGTGCAAGAAACTTTATAGAGTTAGATATTAATGTTTCTCAATATATTACTCAAAGACAAATTTTTAAGGTTTTTATATTTACTATTGGACATGTAAATCCGGAAGAAAACAAGATGAAATCTTAATGATAATAAAAGACAACTAAAGGTCTGAAATTCATCCTTATAAGCACTGCTCATTTTTATTACTTTGTGTTTGAAAGCTCTGCAGAGGATTTCTCTAGGAAAAACTATAAAAATATAATCTTGGTTGTCTTTTCATAGAAAGCTATTAACAGACATTCTACAAAGCTATTTTTAAAAATACATGTGTAAAAAGTGAGAATGACACTTGGACATATTTATTTCATTCAACTGTAGATAACAGTGAATAATAACTGCAAAAATGTATTCAATCTTCCAGATGATTTTTGAGGTTCTGACCCTCCAGTGAGCTTTGGATGTAAGGACCCTTGTAGCCAAGGGCAGCTGTGAAGAAGGTCAGGATCAAGGAGAGGTACAAAGCCTTCATGGCTTTATGGTGGAGATCTTGTGCCTCTTCAAGCCCAAGCATCCTGCTTGTTCTCGCTTCTCAGCTCCAGTCCTCTTTGTGTTTCAGGTGTGGAGAGGCAGCAATGAATTTATGAACATGCGTTACTGACTTTTTGTCATGGACAGAAGTGGAAGGACTTAGGGTTGCTTAAAGAATCACTGTCAAAGATAGTAGAAAAAAGTTATTATAATATGAATTTGTAAAAAGCAGGACTTTGTTAACAGAGTTCAGTGGCAAGGCTCACTCTACTACTTACTACATGGAAAAAGCACACAAAAGGGAAATCAAATTAGAATTGTGTTAGAATGATTTACACATGGATCAGGGAAAGTTATTCACACACAGACTGGGAGAAATTGAGTCAGAATTGGGCTGGAGCGATTTATACGGAGATTAGGGCAAGAGCATAAGGGAGACCCTCCCATTGACTTACGAGGTTCAGAATGAAGCCCCTTGCTTTCTAAACTCCTTCTCAGTGAGGAGTCCGGGTGTGGCTGGATCCACGCCTAGTCTAAGACATGCTCCCGTGGTTTAAAGGGATTAAATGCAAGGATCTCACTGGTGGTGATTCAACATGTGATTCTGTGTTTTGTAAAACTTTGGAATAGCAGCAATTTAAGATTCATTAACACTATTATGGTAGATCACAAGACTAGATTATGTGATTTTTCCAACAAAAACTAATTACTAAATAATCAACAATTGGTTATAATTAAAACAACCACTTAGTTAAAGAAATCAACAAAGTTTCCTACATCAAATTACACATGCACATGCACAGAGAAACAGAGAAATATATGGTTATAAAGGATAACCTATTATTAAGATGTTTCTTTCTATGAAGATTATAGTAATTTATTTTTCATACCCAAGTGACCCTAGAAATGTTATGAAATTGAACTATAGTTAATTACTCTTACCCTTTGTTGGCTAATGTCAGCAGAAGGTTCTTTTCCCTTCATCAGCTTTGTCAGCAGATGGTAAAAATCTGCCCCAAGAGGCATCTTGATTCATGGGTGGAATTACAGGTAGCAACCTGCTGCTCTCTCAGAGGGCTCTAAAGGGCCTTACTTAGGATCAGTATTTAAAGGGTCGCAAGATTATTGACTATGGTTAGTATTTTTTATTGAGGTCATTGTTCTTGTCAGGTAAGTTTTACACCTTTTCAGAGTGGCCTACAATCCAGGTCGGAAGAGTTTTGAGTACTTTTTCCAGGTAACAGGAATTCCAGATGCAGTTAGGGAGTGCCTCATCTTCCCAACTCACTGTACTTGTACCAAGGACAAAAGCTACCAGATTGTTCCAGTTCACTGCTCCAGTAAGATTGGAAAGCGCCAGATCGTCCCAGCCTACTTTATCTAATTAGAACAAGAATAATGTTGGCTGGTGTTGGCATCACAATATGGTCCAGGGGGGTCTGCACTACCACACTTGTAAAGGAGATACAGCAAACCTACTGGCACTTTCTTCTTGCTCTCGTCTACCTCAAAAACATATTGGAGAGACAGAAGGTGAAGAAGGAACACTCACTGAGGTGCAGTCTTCAGATTTGCTGTGGGCAGAAATTATGCCAGAGCAACCACACACATCCCCTTTCTTCCCAAGGATGTGTTTTTCCTTGTAGCCCAAGTACTCGTTGCACTGCTTTTATCTGGTAGGATAATGAAAAGGAAATCTTTTAGCTTGGTTTCCATGAAGCACATGGGTGATTTGGAAGAGCAGGTTTTTCATAGTAAATGATGACTAACAAGCTAAGGGAATGTATCATTCTCTAGGGACAGTGAATTATTCGCTGCTGTTTTAAGGGGATTCGTGAGGCTTTGTTATTTTCTGAAGAATAGCTGAGAAAATTCCTAAAGTTTTTGGGAAGGAAATATGTTAGTGGTAGTATTAGTATTTAACACAATTTCTTAGAAGGTATTCACCAAAACCAGGAAATGTCACTGAAATGCTCCATCCCTGGAAGCATTCAAGGTCAGGTTGGACCTGAGCAACCTGATCTAGTTGAAGGTGTCCCCGCTCACTGCAGGGGGCTTGGACTAAATGACCTTTAAAGGTCCCTTCCAACTCAAACCATTCTATGATTTTATTATTTATCCATCATCTGCTAAATGCAATTTTAAAAAGCCTCAGGTATAATTTCTAACTATGGAGAGGAGAAAACCCTCTACATTTTAAATCCCTTTTTCTTTTTTTTTTTTTTTTTAAAGGAACCATAATTTTGACTCATTCAGAATCAAAGAAGTACTCCTATTCAATTTGTCCCATGACTTGTAGTGTGCAGTACCTGTAATTTAAAGGTTGTTTTATTACCCATAGTGCAGTTAAAATTCAATTTTCAAACTCCCTGTTCTTTTAGAGATACTAACTTGCCCTTGTCAGTTTTCCATTAAAGAAATATCTGTGCCTCAAGATGATTTGTGGTCAACTCGTGTCAGGAAATTGTCATGAGATATATGAAAAGACTGTTAATCCATAGTACATTTTAAAATTTTATACCTGAACCCTAAGAGCTTGATGTAAGTCATGATTAACCGTATTTCTTTTCTATTTTATTCTGCTGTAGAAAACTGATACCAACAATACATCTGTTTTAATGTTATATTTATCTTTTTTGGCTATTATGAGGCAGAATGTAAATCATGTTTTAATAACAGCACTTTGAAAGGCATCAGAACCTGAAATAAATACTTTCAAACTATAATCCAAACTAAATTGTTCTTTTAGTCTTGTGCTGTTCATACCTATGTTGACCTTAAGCTGAATCATCAATGGCTACTGCTAGTTGTGTCCACTGCTGTAATAAACAAAATCAGAGCATACTGACTTATTTAAATCTTAGACAGCTTTGTGAATTTTCTGCTATTGATAGCATAGATTAGGTGTCATTTCACTGTTTAGTAGATCTATCATGAAACAGTGAAAGTTGTAACATGAAATTAAGCTGTACCAATAAATATACTTTTTATTCTTGATTTATTTGATTTACGGTTTACTCTCCAAAACTCCTAAACATGCAAAATAAGTAAGAATCGTCATGGATAGGCCTGCAGCCATTGCACAGGTTAAACCTGACAAGCAGTAGTAGTAAACAAACCCTTAAAAGAAACAAGTTTTAGGGAATATGATGGTCTTGCGAGGCTAAGTTAGCTGAGACAACTTTGTGGTATGATGAAAAAAAATTTTGTCAGGAATATGTTGATGCTTGAATTTGTTCTTCAAGTGAATGGGATCATGAATCTTCTCTCAGTTACATTGGATCAAATTAGGAGTAACCATAGCTCCTCCAAAGATTTGAGGGTGAATTTCCTGATGCAGGGACTGTGTCACTCTTTGGTACTCAGTAAATGCAGGTGACTTAGCTTAAAAGCAATATGGACTATTACTGAAATACTAACACCACTTCCAGCAGTGCCAAGCAGTCCTAGACCAGCTCATATTTGAGTGGAGGTGACTGTGGCAAGACTGCTCTGCAGTTCAAGTTGTTGGTCCTAACAAGGGTTTGTCACTGGCAGTGAAAAACTCAGATGATGCAAAACTCGGACTGTCCAAAACAAAAAGCATTGTTGTTAGTGCTTGTTTTTAAGGTGATAGGTGATGAGAATCACATAATGGTAGGTGTTAGGGACCTCTGGAGATCATCTAGTCCAACCCCCCTGCCGATGTAGGTTCACCTAGAGCAGGTTACACCGAACTGCATTCAGGTGAGTTTTTAATATCTCCAGAGAAGGAGACTCCACAACTTTTGTGGGCAGCCTGTTCCAGTGCTCTGTCACCCTCAAAGTGAAGAAGTTTTTTCTCATGTTCAGATAGAGCTTCCTGTGTTTGGTTGTGCCCTTTGCCCATTGTCCTGTCACTGAGTACCACCAAAAAGAGTCTGGCCCCATCCTCTTGACACCAGCCCTTGTGGTACTTATAAGCATTGATAAGATCCCCTCTTAGTCTTCTCTTTTCCAGGCTAAACAGGCCCAGGTCTCTCAGCCTTTTCTCATAACAGAGATGCTCCTGTCCCCTAAACATCTTCGTAGTCCTCCGCTGGACTCTCTCCAGTAGTTCCTGGAGAACAGACTGTCCAAGCTGAATCCATTCTGACTGTGACAAGAACAAGGAAAACATTGAGAGTTTTCTCTAACCCTGGCTATGGTGGCCATTGAGCTCAGACCCACGAGACCCAGATGGTCACTCCAAAGAGCTGGTGTGTACTTAAGGATTTGACACAGAGCAGTCATCAGGCCAATTGTGCTAGGGGATCTTCGAGCAGCCTTACTGTAAACTCCTGCTTCCAGTCTAAGAATTGGGAATCTAAAAGTCAAGAAAACCTCGTGTGTTAAATTTTCAACTTAGATGGAATGAGAGTTTTCCACAAACACATTTTGAAAATAAGCTTCTAGGTCACACAAGTGCTATTGAAATTATCCTCTGTATTTAGAGTGACAATATGAAATTTTAATTTTGTTTCTTATTAGCCTTGTAATGTTTTAAATATTTTGTAACACTTTAAAAAAACCTGAATTCTTAACTGTACCATAGATGAGAGACTTGGACAGAGCTTTGTTAAACGGTGAGATGCAGCAGTGGAAATCATGTTGTGAATTCAGTTCATGAGCAAAGAAGCCACTTACTCTTTTCCTTGTTTATGAAGAGATAATTGCATTACTAATGTACTGAGCCATATGATTTAGTAATAATATACTTACCTCTTTCACGCAACAGCTTCATCAGTAGATCACAAATCACTTTACAAAGGAAGTAAATATAATTACCCTCATTTTATGCCACAAACTCTGTAAAAAGACACAGAAACTCCATGAAGAAATATTGTGCTTAATTATAATAAAATTAAAGTCATTATCAACCTCGTATTCATAAACCATCATAGTCAATGACACAGTTAAGAATCTTACAATATTTTATAATAACCACAGAAACTACAATTCAGGTTTCAATTTTTAAATACTTTGATTTTCTTTATTCAAACCTATTTCTGCATAATTATTCCAGCTGTATTCCTAAAGCTGGTAGTTAAGGTTCTCATAAGATTTTTGTCTGAACCTGAAGTTTCTGTGAAGGAAAAGTAGGTGATACTAAGAGGATGATAAAACTGTAGGATTTCTGTCTCACTTTTAATTCAAATATACGAAAATGCTGACATTTCCATTTCCATTTAATTTTGTTGTTGTTGAGAAGTACAAGGCCTACTATGTACCTAACAACGCTATACTCTAGCCTCTATAAAGCACCTTGCAGTTTGTTTAGGAAAGAATATGCATTGCACTATGAGATGATAAAGCCTTGGAATCTGAGCCCCTGAAGAGAATAAGGTCCTAAACTGCAACTGCCATCAAATATTGTGGTATATAAGATGTTGATACATTTTTCTTTTTTTAAATCATTCAAAATACAGTGTTGTTAAAAAAAATTAAATATTCTGCTTCAATTTCAAGCAAACCCAAAGTAATTATAACCATTTTCTTGACTAAATTATTTTCCTGTCCCATATTTTTCTCTCTTCCTTTTTTTTCATGATCTCAGTGACCCCCTAAGATTGCTTCTATAGATAGACAATATGACAAGTTCAGGAATTGGATCTCGCTCACCTGTAAAAAAAATATTTGCTGTTTCAATATTACTGCTGAAGGAATAACCTGAATGAGCTGTTGAGATTGTTTAAATCGATCCATACTTCTGAGCTCAAGTGAATACTTTTACTTTGGAATTCCATTTAATGAGTTCCATTTAATAATAAATCCATTATTATTTCCTTGATTTATGTTCTTGAGTTCTGTAAATACCTGACAGACAACTACACTACTGTTTAGCAACTTGAATGTCTTTATGAAACCCAGCTTGTTTGCAGATTGTTTGTTTTTCCAAATTACCATGTGTAATGGTAAAACTTAACAGTTTGGAGATAGGAGTCGTTTGGTTTGTTAGCAGAGAAGGGAATTGATTAACTGAATTTTTCAGATCAGATTCTTTGTAATTATCATCTCTTTGTCATACAACTGATCAAAGGATCAAGTGAGAAATTACAACACTAACGTAACCTGCTGTTTCTGTGGCGCTGAGGGAAATTAAGCATGGGGATAGCTTGCCTAAGAAAGAGAATCCTCATCATCAGAGGTTTTTAAGAACAAGTTATTCAACAATCTGTCAGGAGCAAGGCAACTAGAATCTATGCAATTACCTCCTAGTGCTGCCTGCCGTTCTATAATTCTGTGTTTCAATGACTAATAGAAATAGATCTTTAGGAGTAGCTAAAAACTTAGCTGTTCAATGAAAGTAAATTAGTTTTTGCATTAAGACAAGCATGCATTCATTCCTTATATAAATTACAGTGAAATAAATTTTCTTCCCTAAATATACTTCCCTAGCAGTATTAGTAACTAATTTGTTTATTTTTTCTTCTTACAGCAAAGACTAGGATAGTTCCTTATTTCTTTAAATGCTGGGTGGTAAATTATATGCTCTAACCAAAAGTAATATAAGCATTTGCCATTTTCTGTGAAGAAAAATCTCTTTCGTAATAGTTTGCTCTGATGACATTTTGGTGGAAATTGATCTGGATTCATCACATTTTATAATGCATGAAAGACTTTAACTCATCACAGACAACACATAAAATTATAGGAAAGGTCAACATACCATACACTTAAAGGTAGCCTTTATGAGAGTGCCCCCAGTTTATTCCCTTCCTTTCAGCATCATGCAACATGTATAGCTGTGTCGATGTTTTGGTTTTGTACTGTAAACAGACTGGCTTCCTTCGGGGGATGTGTGTATTAGCAGCTGCTCCACTGCACCTAGCTGGCTGGTGCTAGTGGTCAAAAGCAGTAAAATTTAACGATAGGATGCATAAAGTCTGAGTGTAATGTGCTTGTTAGGAGTTAAACTCTGCCCTTCGGTGCCTTTGTGCTACACAGTGTTAAATGACATGGCTTCTGGTACATGAAAGCTAGAAGGTGAACTAGAAGCAGTCAGCAGTGGTCTCCTTCAGTCTATTTCTGATGTGAGAAGTCAGCAACTCCACGTGTTAGTACACTGAACCACATGTTCAAAACAGCTTTTACTGAAAATCTGTTTGAGTCATATTATAATATCCTTTAATTAATGTATGAAACCAAAGTTATCACTAGCAACCATAATAAAATTCACAGTTCCATTGCAATGTAGAAATTCAGAAGAACTGAACCAATGTACGGGGCCTTACTATAATCCAGAGGGGTGATAGGGAGATATATATCTCTCTACTATATAGAATGAGTGCTGTGGAGGAAGGAAGGAAGGAAGAAAATGGCTTCTTCTATCTTTTAAAATACAATGGGCAGTAAAACTGGATATTGGGAATGATTGAGTGCATGTGTTAGAGCGTGTGTGGGGTAAGTCTGTAATTATGAGCAGATTGACAGTTGTGTGCACAGTAATTCCCTTCTGATAGATTGCCAGAGTGCTAATACTGGCAGGCATATGTGAAGAAATATGTGAAGAACAGGCCAAGAAAACCTGCTTTTCCTGGATCTGATCCCTGTAACCAGGCAAGCTTTGTCAGTTACTTCCTATAATTAAAGCATTTGCTGATTCAGATTTTTCTCCAATGGATCTAGAATGTTTCAATTTCTTCTAAAATTAATTAATTAGTCCTTTCTAACATCAATTATGTGATTAATTTTTAATATATATCCTATAAAATATATCCAAGGATGAACTTTCAAGGCTTATGAATTGGTGGGCCAGAATTGGCAACGCTGAAATACAGTTCTTTCATTTGGCCACTAAATCTTTATATCACAGTTGTCACCAGTTTAAAGAGATTATTTAAAAGCCATCAATTGGCCTTTAAATGCCTTCAGAGATCCCACATAATTACATAGATGCCAAGCTGTACCCACAGGCAATCTGCAAAATTTCCTAGTGCTCATAAATTGCCTTCATCTAGACTAAAAAAGAAACTATTATCTTTGTATCTTAGTATCTGATTTTAAAATGACTTGGATCTCATGATAAATCATTTTGAACTTACCTTCTCTGTTAATTTTTAAAATAATTAGATTTATGAGATATTTAAGATCTTAAACAAAAGCATTTACCCATTAAGGTAATTTATTAACTCAAGTAAGAATGGAAGTCAATATTACATCATAGGTGTCTTAGCAGTTGAGAAGGACTTTTTGGGCAATGAGGAGGGCAGCGAAGACACATTATGTCAAGTGATTTCATTAGCTTTGTACAGAACAGATGGGCTTTTCTGTTGCAGGAATATCTGGGGAGAATGTTTTGAAATCTTTGGTAAGAACGTTTAGTCTAAATTTCCCGTTTCTTGTTTTGTGCTGATCCTATCCAAGTTGCTTACTTTGAAAGATGCATGAGTCAGATGTCACATTTACTGTCATTTTAGAAGTGTCTTCTCCTTCATCCCCAGCCTAAATGAGCAACTACTTTCCCTAATAGCAAGGAGAGTCTAAAGGATGCAAGTCTATGTAAAGTCTGATCAGTAAAGAGTGGAGCTCGATCCTCATCCCCAAAGAATGCAGGACTGAAAAAGGAAGAAGAGGAAACATTTGACACAGTGTATAGGAAGTGCAGAAAAGGCTTCTGCAATGGTGTAAATACAGAGGCACATAAACACATGTGCAGTTGCAAATATCATGTCTATGGAAGGGAAGGCTCTATTTAAGATCCCTGTAGTCACATTTTCCATATATTAATGTATTTTTTTTCAAAGTCTGAAATCTGTCTTGCTAAGCAACTCTGTGCTGTACACATTTAAAGTAGCACCAGTACAAATCATACCAAACCTGTTTAATTTATCATTATTAAATAAAAGTATTAGAGGGCTGCAGATTGCTTGCTCTGTTTTGGATTTTGAGTTTCTTTTCCCAAATTATGCTGGGTTTGTTTTGTTGTGTTTTGTTTTAACTAAAAAAAAATCAAACCACAAAATGGATCTGAAGAAACTCCTCAAACCAAAAGCAGGGGTAAATATGCAGATCATCATTGATAAGAAAATGCAGAACACTTTGCAAGAGAAGAAGAAAGAACCCGACTCTCTAAGTCATCAGCAAGCATGCACACTAGGTTCCCAAGTAGTTCAATTTCAGATTTGGAGAACTAAATTAAAGCTGTGGATATCTGCATCAGATCCTACATTATAATAATTACACACAACAGGTGTTCATCTTAATCCAGGAGCCAGAAGAATCCCATCATTCTGGGTTTATGATCTTATGCTTACAATGGTAAAGGCCAGTGTTGACTTGTTTGTGAAACCTGAGCTGCCTTCTCAACCCCCTCTGAGGTTTCACAGAGTCATAAACGTGTTTTTAAAAGCTATAACCATGCTATTATCTTAAGCCGATAAGAACAGGAAGGAAAAATACTAAAGAACAGTAGCAACTTCATGTGGGAATAAAAGAGGTCTCACAAACAGGAGTTGAAAAGGCACCAGTCATTTATAATGACTTAGGGTATAGATATAGTACGTAAGAGAACAGGAAGGAAAAAGTCACTATGTGTTTGTTCAATTGAGAGTTTAAAGTCCTGAAAGGAATAATGCAACTATTATACTGTTTCATAAATCTAAATCAGGATAAGATTTTTTCAGTACTTTGGTATTTTTTAAAATCCTCTCATAACTTCTAAATGTTCTCTTATATCTACTTCCTCACTGTGGGATTTATTTAGTCAATGTATATTTATATGTAAGATTAAAAGACCTGAGAATTATTTGCCCAAGATAGCACTCAGTAATGCCTGGTTTATGGTTTTTTTTTTTTTGTTCTTTTTTTTTGTAATCTTTTGTCCAAGAGCTGGACTCTCTGTGGATGCAGGGATGTCAATCAGGCAAGTGTTCAGACTGCTCAGTGTGTTCCAGCTGATCCTGAAGGTCTGTGTTAAACTCTGCTGATTCAGAGGCCTTTGAAGGGTTTCCATCCTGGAAAAAGCCAGTGTTGCTCCTTGGGTTTGGGGAGGTTTGGATTTGTTTGATTGTTTTTTTGTGTCTATTAATGTGTGCCCATTCCTTCCTAACAAGTGCATACAGTCTCCAGCTCAACCGTGTGGCGTGTCTCAGGGCCACAGCAAGACTTTATTCTGCTCGTTCATCTGAAGTCACTCGACAGTGGTCTTTGCGTTAGGCTAAAGGATTTTTCTCTGGTCCAGTCTTTCATGTGAGAGCAAGGTTTCAGCCTCACGATTGACTGTGATTTCAGCCACGAGTCAAAGAGTCTCAATGCCTGGTCTGTTACCAGCCTGAAAAAGAAACATACACCTTTTCTTTTTTTCCTCTTTTCCTTACAGGTTCTCTACCTGAGTTTCTCTGAGGATTTAAGATTGACAAAAATGTTAGTTTTGTAAGCAATTCAAACACTTTCAATGCAATATTTCTGTAATTTACAGGAAGCAAAGCTTGGGTTTGTAAATTACTTTCCCCCCAGCCCCAACACAGAATAAATAAAGACAATAAACCTTTTTTTGTTTTCTGAGACTGAAGGTCACTAATCTTACTCCATGCCTCCAAAGGTATAGGCAGTCAAGAGATGCAAACAAACTCTAAATCATTTTCTGAATTGATATGGTCTCATGAGTTTACTGTTATACAACGTGGAACCTGGAATTTGAAACAGGCTCTCTGTTTCTGGAAGAGCTCTGTCCATTTCCTTGACTGACTTTGGCATAAAGGTATTCATATTTTCTGATCTTATAGATGCTAAACTGTGTAGGCTGCCAACTCAAGATGCAATAGCAAAGATCACCTATTAACCTGCATTACCTGGAGGTTCTCTGGCAGCCAAAGGGAGCACAGGAAAACTGATACAACTTCTAAGAGTTTGAGCAAATTTGCAACACAGACAAAAATAATAGAAAACAGAGGAAATTATGTGACATAGGATTGTTTTGAAAGACTTGGATGCTGACGATGTATAATATCGTTACAGATTAGTGTTTCTGCAGTTGTCTCCCATGTTGAATGATTGCTTGAGCCTATTCACAGAATCACAGAATGATAGGGATTGGAAGCAGCCTCAAAAGATCTAGTCCAATCCCCCTGCCGGAGCAGGAACCTAAATGAGATTACACAGGAAGGCGTCCAGGCAGGTCTTAAATGTCTCCAGAGAAGGAGACTCCACAACCTCTCTGGGCAGCCTGTTCCAGTGCTCTGTTACCCTCACAGTAAAGAAGTTTCTTCTCAAGTTTAAGCAGAACCTCCTGTGTTCCAGCTCACACCCATTGCCCCTTGTCCTACCATTGGGCATCACTGAGAAGAGCCTGGCTCCATCCTCATGACATTCGCCCTTAACGTATTTATAAACATTAATGACGTCACCCCTCAGTCTCCTCTTCTCCAGGCTAAAGAGACCCAGGTCCCTCAGCCTTTCCTCATAAGGGAGATGCTCCACTCCCTTAATTATCTTGGTGGCTCTGTGCTGGACTCTCTCAAGCAGTTCCCAAATAACATTTTTGCCATTTCTTACATAAATTTATGGTTTCTTCTTTTGCTCCTGCCCACAAGAACGTCTGATTATCACTGTTCGCCTCAATCTCTGTGGGAATAAAATCGCAACTAGCATCGTACTCTGAGTTCTTTCTCTTGATTACTGTCTTTGACTCCTGATTGCAAATGAGCTTGTAACAATAAAACCATATAAAAGAAATGAGAAAAACATTAGGGCCAGATCCACCAGTCCCTCCTGAGGACTGCAAGATTGACAGAAATACGCAGCACAGCTGATGAAATCAGAAAAATAACACCTTATCTTTGAGCTCTGAGCTATAAAGCTTTCCACTTAGCAGAGCTCACATTAGCAAGGACTGTTTGTTAAAGCATCCTGTATCTCTGTGCTATCCCTCAAATGCAGCTTAATTACATTTATTTACTTAATAATTCAGGAAGAGAAGTTCTGAATGTTAGGGAAAACTGATAGGCTGGCCTTTATTTGACAGTTTAGTATGTTGCAAGGACATTGCATTTTATGGAAAGCTGACCCAGAGATGTCAGTGAGTGCCTCTGAATGCCAATTTAATGCTTCTGAGCTTCTTGGTAGGCAAAACCTTTCTAGAACAGTTTTAATTCATCAGCAGCAATTCCAGCCACATCTCATCTAACTTCCCCTTCCCAAATCAAATTGCCTTGCAAGTCATTAACATTTTTACTTGATTTTTGAAAAATTTTTAAGTGGACAGAGTGGTTTTCAGCTACTGCAAATCTCCTTATGTGTCATTCTCGGAAAATGCCTTAGTGTTCACTGGCAGAATTGGGCTTCTCTCAAAATAATATGGCACTAGCTTCTTCCTCCTTGCCTCCTTATTGCAAAATCTATCAATGTGGCATTTAGATAATTAAATTACCTTCTTCCAACCTACAAGAAGGTTGTGCTAATATAGCAGGTTACACACCACAGTAAAGGTGGGAGCATTTCTGTTCTTCACTTTCATCTGTTCTCTTGTGCAGAAAATGATTTAATGAACTGAAAGTACAATCAAGTCAGCTGAAAACATTGTAGGCCAGCAGTTAGAGCATTTACCCTGGAGAAGAGACCATGGTTCCAGTTTCTTCTTTAAGTACCTTTTTAGAAATTAAATAAAACATTCCTAGAACAGAAACCATAATCTAGCATTCTCTGGAACCTGCTTCTCCAGTTAGTGAGCTTCAGAGCCATGCTCATGCTTGCCATCATTTTCTGGTTCCACACAGACACACAACAAAGCAAATCTATGTTTCCATAACTGGAAAACAGTTAAATGGAGTAAGATGAACAGGTTAAAAACTCTATTTACATACTACACGTGGTTTTGCATTAAGGCAATTTAAATTATTCTCAAGAATAGTTACGATACTTGTCCTCTATGGAGACGGGCTTAAGCCAGAAATAACCTTATAACAAATTACAATAACAAAAGGTGCTTCTGATATCCAAATCCTTTTTTTTTTTTATTTCATTTTGCAGTTTTGCAGGCAAGAAAGTTATTTTATTGCAGATTACTTGGTGATTATTTCTGAAAACATTTATTTTGAAAGTAAGTTATTTTCAGTGCCAGCTTCTTAGATTCCACAGATCAGGATTTAGATAAAAACCTACTTTCATTGTCTTGCATGGGAATTTGTGTGTTTTGAGAGCTAATACTCATTCACAGATATTGCTTCTATTTTGCTGTACAGGCAAGATGCCTTTAAAGGCATTTTGAGATGCTGCAATTTTACGTTAGAGTTAGACCTTCTCTACTAAAGAAATGTGTCTTTTTAATATTGATCTAAAAAGTGGTCACACATTTTGAACACAATATCTGATTTCTATTTCTTTTTCTTAATTATTTGCTTAAAAGAAAACATTTTCATCCAAAGAAGATTACTTGATAAACTTTTTTGCAACCACTTAAAAATAGGATCGTTTGGTAGGATTCATTCCACTGTCTGTGTTTAGAAGCAAAAAGATGATGAGCAAGTCTGCAAAAGTAGGAAGACAATTTCTTAAATAGAATCTTCCTTTTTATCCAGACATACTTGAAGCTTCTAATTCTCATTTTGTTCTACTAATATTTTATCTTGGTAATGTTTGTTATCTTGGTTTACCCTGAGGCTAAAGTTGAAATACTGTCACCTGGGCAAACCACTCTAGGGATGATTTAGAAATCTTTACAAAATAATACTAATTACAGAATGGTAAATTAATGAAGCTCATCAATGTTTATTCACTTGAAATAATTCCCAGAAAATAAAATACAGTAAAACCGGTCATTTTGGTAGAAAAATTTTCTTTTTCTGAGCATAAAAAAAATGAATGTAGCTGCTTACTGCTGGAGTATCTCTAACAAAATAATGTAGGTCACTGTAAATCTTGTAAATGAGCTTTGTTTTGAAAGTTCAGTGATTTGCAGTCAATATTTGAAGTCAGTCTTTCTGCAAAGACCAAAGGTCTCTAAGATAAGCAGTCTTCTTATGGTACAAGTGAAAAGCTCCTCTGATTCTGTAAGTGAAGCGTGCTTGCAGGAGTTTTATTTTACTTTCCTCATGTCTCAGGGTTTTTTATAGCCCATGTAGCTGACAAATGCTTAGATAGGTATTCCCAGATGTGTCTTACTTGCCCCACCACATGCATGGAAACATAACATGTGTAAAGACTTGGCATTCCCAGGATAAGAGCAGAAGGCATCTAGCTGTGTTATTCAGGAGGTACCACAGCAACATTTCTGAATTCAAAATGTTTGAAGAAGCAGAAGGGATGGTGGAGAAGAAGCAGCATCTTAAGGGATGGTGGAGAAGAGCAGAAAACAGCTCTCATTCCTTTCTGTCAGGCTCAGCACATATCATGTGTTCTCCTTCATTTAGATTATGAAAAGGAGTGGGGGGATAAATGGAGCAGAACTTGTTTGTGTTCCTAGTGGATGATCGGTGATGGAGAGGCTGATGGTTTGCGCTAACCAGATCTGGAGCTGTGTTAGAAAGAAGTGTATGGTTTGCTATCTGTCCTCTGCTGTGCTGAGAGGAGCTTGGGGCATTAGAATATCTGGCTCTGGTTTCAGAATGAGCTTCTGAGAAAAGGGTGTAAAGGGAAAATCTGCATTTGTGAATTGTTATAATTTTTGTGATTTTTTTTTTTTAATACATTTTGGTTTATGTATATTCTCTGCTTTTTCCTCACGTGGAATAAGAAGTAAGTGAAAAATTAGTCTTGTCTTTGTAACTTTCTCCTATGAGTAATTCTCTCTGTTTTTGCCTTTATTTTCCAGGACTATTTTGCAAATGGTTTTGTTTGTTTATTTTGTTTTGTTTTTCCAGTTGTATTTCTTAGCTTGTTCCATCCTAGCTTTGCAGTGTAGCTCTAATATATTAAGCAAATGCATGCTCTAAGCATTGTGCCAAAGCTTAGTGTGAGTACCTAACAAAATAATCAACAATTTGTTACATCTTACATGGACCTAAGAGGGACAGCCATGTAATTCTCTATCACTGGCTTCCCCAAGTACTCACAATTTTTATCTCCCAAAGCAGGGGTTAGTAAGGTTGGCTAAACAGAACTAGCATTTGGTATATCTCAGAATTCCCAACTGGTTTATCCATAACAGAAAAATTTATGAGTCAGGAACAGAAGTGCTCCTCTACTTTCAAACTCAAAGCTGTAGGATGTTACATATTTGCAGACTTAATAGTTAGTGTACCTTCATCAGACAGAAGCCACCAATGTGTTCTGTGCTGAAATACCATGGCTTACCTTACTTACATTGCAGCAGGGTCAGATTGTGCCTAGAAGTGCTTTCCAATCAAAAGAGCCAGGATAATTTTAAATAAAACATGACATACTTCTGAAAGCTGTGTCAGCATCAGAATAGCAACAGTTGGACTCTTTCCATCTGTACTTTTTGTTACTGGATTAATTTTAGATGTGCTGCATATGGATTATGCATAAAAAGTTGCTTTCTTGTTTTTGTTGTTGCTGCAATTAGCTCTACAGTAAGTAACTCTTCTGGGAATTTAATGGTCCAGCACACAAGCCTGCTCTGACAGGGCTGTTAGCCCTGGGAACAGGAAAGGAAGACACCTACTGAAACCTAAAATGTAACTGTATGTGCACTGAAAAAAATATATTTGTGGTTCTAGAGTAACCTGTGGCTGGGAACAGGAGAGGCAGCCACCAGCACAGACTCCACCAGCCATGGTCAACTCAGCTGCTGTGCTTTGTTCAGAGCTGGGCATTGTTAGGGTTGTGCTGGACATCCCTTCCTTCATCCGGGGAGCTCATGAAATTATCAGACTCTGGAACTCAATTTAATTAAGATGCAAATAGTAAATCTACATTAATTTGTTATACTTTGCTCTTCAAATATTTTCTAGTGACTTTTGTAATGGTAATAGAAACAGAAAGAGATGGTTACACAAGAAAAATATATCCTCTGGTAACTGTGGCCTAGTTTTTCTGTGTAGATTTCCACTGTTTTACATCTGCTGGTTTAAATAGTCATGCTGGGTCTGTTGCCATTTACATTAGTCAGTAATTCTTTATCATTAAAAATACAGCTAATGCAGTTAAATAGAACTTTTGTTTTCTTTTAATTGAAAAAGTTCAAATCTTACTTTAGAAAGAAATGCACCCTTTGGTGATAATGTTCACAGAAAGTTGTGTAAATGAAGCCAAAGAAAGAAATGTAGCCTTTTTAAACTTGGAACCTTTTCTAGCACTGAACCATTCATGGAAAATATGTACCCATGAATAAATACTACTGGTTTTCTTAAGGCACTTAATTAAACTTCTTCATGCATGGCCCTTTTTATTTTTAAAACGAGCCTTTATTGAATGTAACAAAAATGAACAATTTAAATTGTTTGTTTAATCAGTGGACTAGCATTAGTGTTAAAAATCTCTTTGACTTGAATCTGCAGGGTGAGATTCTTCTAATGCCGATTGTGCTGTGTCCTTCTCTTTGGCACTAGTACGGGCTTTGTACTATTCCCGTGTTTCTGAACACAAAAATAGAGATAAAACACACAGAATGGACTTTGTACTTGAAAAATTGCAGTATTCTTTGCTTCAACTGGTGGAACTCAAAGGCATTGTGTTTATGGTCAAGTTTATTTTCCCTCTTTTTTACACCAAGGAAAAAAAAGAGTGATGGCTTATTCCAGTACTACTTTCTAAAGGATTACATGACATTTTCTGTGTGTGCCACAGCAGAACTGCAGCAAAACAATTGGAATGGAGAGCAGACCCAGAAATGAGAGGCTATCACTGACTTTTCCTGGTAGGAGGACATAGGGGTTTGACTGTTGGTCCTGGGACAGGTTATGTACGATGGATGTGTGCATCTACGGCACTTTGGGAAGAGACTATTTGAGGCAGTTTCATCGGCGATAGTACTTTGTAGAGTTGAGAGAGAGAGTGACTGAGAGTAAAAAACATGAGAATGAAAGCCACATAGAAGTGTTTGCTTTAGAGTTGCGTGAGACAGTGTGAGCTGACCTAACCACTCAGTCTGTTGGCAGAAGGGAGGCTCCAGGCTTTGCTGGATGCTGCACGGAAACAGTTCACTGACTGACGGAGTTGCAAGTCACCGCCTCCCCCGGACAGCCACACAGGGAGGCAAACTCTTCCTTCAGGCCAGGCCAGCTCTCGCCAGCTTGCAGTGAGTGCTGGACCATGGCCCTGGTGCAGGGTGGGCTCTGGCCAAGAGGGGGAGGAGGGAAACCTCTCGTTTCTTCTTACACCTCTTGCAGTGTCTTTCTAAGTTTCACTGAGCCTCTTAAAATAGAGAAATGATAAAACTGCCTTTAGACAAGCAATTCCTGTGCAGCGTTTCAGAGGTGATTCAATGTGACACTGCTGCTACCCACTTACACAAGGACCAAATGAAGAGGGAGAACTTGGTAACTAGCTCCATTTGTGCACTGAGAAATGCAAATTTTCCTAATAAGGGAATATTGTGGGAAAACAAGGGAAAAACCCCAAAGATTAGTAAGATAATGTATATATATATATTTCCTTAATTGATAGCCTTTGTTACAGATCTTTCTTATTTCTCCTCCTTTGAATTAGCTATATATGTTTTTGGGCCCTCTTCCAGGATTTTGTGTCTGTTCAGCATCACATCCATTGCAGGCACACCTTATCTTTTTTAATTACACTTGTCACTATCCTGGTGCCACAAATCAATATTGGCATTTCAGTATAGCACAGAAGAATCAAATCAAGAGTTAAGTTTTAGTACACCTGATAAAATTTTTATTCTGTGCAACTCTATATCTAAATTTCTTATTTAAAATCTAAATTACAATTAAACATTGGAGAAAAGAACTTAAAGCCTGCTTTGCAAGGTAACTCTGCCCTGAGCTGAATAACAATGAGAGGAGATAAACATTAAAGTAGTCTTTCTTCAGTGTTTCCTATTAACGAATGCTAATGTGTCTCTTCAGACACCGTAGCATCTACAGGTGCATTTATATGCCTTTTTGGGGCAAAGCACACATCAAAGTGACAGTTATATGTCAAATGGCAAGTGGAATAGTAGTATATATTTATCATCTGCATTCTATACTTAGAAAAAAAAAAGAAAATGAAATTTACTTTATGCAAATTGTAAAGCGAGGCCTGTGCCCTCATAATGAATCCTCCACTACTGCTGGTATACAACTCAGAATGCAGCTTTTCCTCCCTGGCCGCTTTATTAAGCATGAGGGCTGTTTCTGTAAGGCTCTTGCAAATTCAAACCCCACAGATTTCAAGCTATGCAGGATGAGAATATTTTTTAATGTATGAACAATATGGTACCACTCCTACAAATATTGGGAGTAGCTAAATGTCTGTCTAGAAATCCTCATTACGCATGTTTCCAAGATTAAATGCGTGTTTATAGTATAATACTGAATAAACTTGCTATATTACATTGCAAATGCTGTCATTTTATAGGTTGCGTTCTCTATAACAAGAATCTCATATATCATAGCTTATTTCCCTACAAATGATGAGTACTAATTGGTCGCCTAAGCAATATTAGTGTATTTTGGGGAACACCCAGAGTTCCCTGGATATGTCAGATGTTCGCAATGGGATTAATCTAGAGAGTGGGTAAAACATTATGCCCAGAACTACAGTTTGAGAGAGAGTGTTGATTATGAAGGATAGCTTGCCCTCAGCTGTCTACTTAGTATGCTGAAGACTCCAACTTATGTAAAACGGAAACTGATATGTAATTAGACTCATTCAGGTAGAAAATCAGAAGTACAAATTGATGAAAAGTGAGCTAATGAAGATTAACAGCTTTGTTCTTCCCCTGATTATTTTCTTCTGTCAAACTAAAATTGCTTTCTCACCTCCTTGCCAGTGCTCTACTCTCCTCCCTGGGATGCAGCCTGGGTTGTTCTGTGATATTGTTGCCTTGGACATAAGTTAAACTTGCTCCAGATTGAAGGTCATCAGTTCACCCTCTGCATTGGAGCAGCATGATGAGTGTTTTAGCCTTTAACCTTTAAAGGAATGTCAGAGTTATTTCTTCATAAGTGGACACAGAGTCCCTGGGGGAAGAAAACAAGTTAGGGTTTTCACCTAGTATTTTTCATGGTTGTTCTCCAAGCTGCTCCTTGCATTCCCACAGGAGCTCAGTATAACAACCCAATCTTGTTAAGTAGTAAATAATGGGGTTTCATCTCTGCAGTGTGTGTAGGTGAACTAAATACAAGAGACTGTCAAGGCTGTTTTCGAGAGCTCTTCTGAGGCAGAAAAAATATCAGGAGAAATATCATGACATTTCTCCTATGAGAGAAGCTGAGGGGTGAAGCTGATAGGTGGTCGATAAAGGTAAAGAATGCTGGCATGGCAAAGTCAGAGATTAACATCACAATGGGATACTCAATTACTACTTGGATGGACTAAATGATAAAAGGTCTTTACAGGTAAGGAGAGGACTTGCAGGGACAAAAGGGCTAACCAGTGTAAGGATTAAATGAAGGAGTGTAGAGGATCTACAAAAAATGTTTCAATTACATTGTTTTCAACAGAGAGAAAAATGTTGCTAGATTCAAGACTTTTTTAAATGTAAGTTTACGCATGGTATGTTGACATCTCAGAGATGCAAGTGGAATGACAGAAAATATGGTGTAGTCTTTCTAGATACCTGGGTAAAGGAAACCAGAAAAATCTGGAAAAAGCCTGAAAGTGCACACACAGAGGGATTGCTGACATTATGAATTAAGTAGAAAGTAACTTAGAAGATCCAGGACTATTATAATAAAATACTTGTGAAAATAGTGAGATTTTTCCTCATCTGAAATGGTGCAGTTGGGTCTCAGAGTCTTGTTATCAGAATTTTGTCTAAATCTGCATTCATGACAAACATAAATGAATTTACTTCAAAGATCTAAACGCTGTTTGACTGAACTAATCACCTACCAGTGTAATATCATTAAGGCTGTTGTGACAAGAGCTAGACTGTAGCTGTAGTTTGCAAAAACAAACAAAAAGTAGTTTCTCTGAAATATTTCATCTGAGGCTATTTCAGCACATGTAAGCTGACTTCAAACATATCTAAGCATGAAACTTTTTCATTAATGTGACAATAGTAGTGCATCACCTTTTCACCTTGGTTAGAATTATTTCTCTACAGAAAAGCTTTCCTAGGAGAAATGCAAAAATTGGTTCCCAATCATGGTTATCTCATCCTGACAGCCAGCACTCTCAGTGCAAAGTAAGTGATGTCGCTTGCTGGTCACTCATGCTTAAATGGCTAAATGAAATGCAGTCTTTGCTTTTATGATTTCCTTTTCATCTTCTTATTTGTATATCCATTATTCTCCTGTATTCACAAAATACATGACTACCATCTTTATTACAATCATTAGGATTCATGTATATTATTACGTTCATATTTCTTTTTATGTTGTATTTTATTTAAGTTAATTTTTAAAATAATTTAACTGGCAGTTAAACTATGTACAGGAATGTTACACTGCAAGATGTTTGGAAAACCTGAATAACTTAACATTTTAAACCAAAAAATGAAGATTTTGTAGATTTAACTGACAAATGCAAAAAGATAACAGAGAAAGAATTATCAACATTTTTAAAAATAACCCCCCACAAAAAAAAAATTACAAAAATAGATAAAAACCCTTTTTCAAACTTGCTTCCTAAAAATCAATTGGTCTAGCATCAAAGCTCAAAGTGTATGACTAAACTAGATGTCACCCTCTTTCCCCATCTCCCATCAATCTGTTACAGACACTCTAAATAGTAAAAGAGCTTCTTGGATCAGAAATAGCTGCCAGTTAGTTTTTGCTGTGTTGATACAGAGAGAACGTCATAGTTATGGTCTCACACAATTGTTTTTATATTTACTTGTGCCTTTGAATAAGATCCTCAAAGAAAATATCAAAAAATCAGAAGTTGTCTTAGGTACAACCATATGAATTCTCCTCTCTTTCCTCATTTTTGCCTAATGGGGCTCTTTTTCATCAGACCAAAGTGAGACTGACACATGATTAAATGTGTGCTTATATTCTTTGCTCACTAATGAGGGAATTGAATGTATGCTTAAACAGTTCACTGAAGCAGAACAATGCTGTTTGCCTCCCTTTAAAATATGACAGAGTGTATATATATATCTATATATTCATATATATATAAACATATATAGATATACACACATAAAAATGCCTGCATACACAATATCACCTGGGTGCCTAGCCAGTAGTGCAATAAATGCATTTAGAAATTTCCCAGAACCAATTTATCTCAGGACTGGAGTTGTACTTCACCAGACCTTTTCAGAATGGACCTTTGCACTATGTAAAATTGCTGTGTGCAAAACCCTCTAGAGAGGACAATTTCTTAAGGCTTCCTCTCTCAGTCAAGACTAACAGCAATATTGGATAAATTCAATACACAGTGAGTTCTGTTGTTGCCTAGATTTTGTGACAGGTGGAAGGGATTATAATAATGATGTCAAACTTCACCATGTTTGATGTGGTAATCAGATCTCAACTCACCTTCAGGAAGGTTAATTTGATTCCCAATACCTAAGAGTACCTTCAGTAGTCCTGGGAAAACATAGGAGAATTCCCTGGCAAGCCTGCTGTCTCTGTTTTGGGAAGGGCTATTTGTTTTCTAGTGCCTGGTCTCTTTAGTTCAGCCCGCGTTTGTTTCCTTGCTTCTATCATGAGTTATACTCTTGTGTGTATATTCTTTAATTTCAAGCTTCGCTTACTTTATCCCCTTGATCAATCATATGTGGTACTTAAAGTACAAGCTGTAGCATACATGTAGCCATCTGCAAGGGCCTATAGCAATAATATTCAAGGATTTATTACACCTTGCAGTCTATGCTATTAACTGAATGAAGGAGGTGAATTTGGTATTCAGCCTATGCCATATTCTCTTGTTCCATTTTACTCCAGGTATTGTTTATTTTCCAACAATCCTTCAGAATTAAGGGATCTGAAGGATCTGTTTTGCTTATATTACATCTGTGTGGACACAGCTTTGTGTATATATAACCACTTTACAATGAACTCATTTGATTTCACCCAGACTGAAAAGCTTTTCTACAAACTATTTGGTGTATTTAGTGTTTGCAACCTCTATCGTTACCCGTTTTTCCCATTCTGACCACTTCTGCACATCTAGCCAGTCAGGAAGCATTGCACTCGGGCTGACAGTGAAGTTTGAATCTGGGATTGTCAGCACAAAAAGCCCATGAATACATGCTGA
>NW_010301502.1:111135-132051 GCF_000700745.2 Antrostomus carolinensis
GCAAGCTCAGTACAAGAGAAGGTGAACAAGAATTCTGTTTTGTGATACTGTGCTAGAAAAGCATTTGATATAATCACAGTTTGATGTAAGAGAGCATCTTTATGACTGTAAGAAAAAAGACTTAATAACTAGGTTTGGAGACACAAGGGGGTTGATAGGAGACTGAAGTGGGTTGGTAATTAACCCGTAGATGTTAAATTATCTATGCTGACTGAAAATTTAAGTAATATACTTCCTGCATCTTCAGTAACAAATCACAAATAATTACTCTTTATTGAAAAATAGTTTCATAATGTAATAGAAAACACAGTGGAGTTAAGAAAACAACAAATGCATATGTTAACAAACTAACCCTTTCAAAAATTTTTTCTCTAGAATACCATTCATTCCCAAAGGGAATAATTAAGCAGCTTGTAGAAAATTCAATTTGGTGTCATCCTTCAACGTAGCTTATGCTATTATTATGTACGTACAATGAAGGTCCTGCCTTATTGCTGACACAAGTTAGAAACCTTAAGCTTAAGGCCACAGGACCCTTCTTTCGTTCCAGTTGCAAAGAAACATCTGAAACACAGTCTTATCAGTCTATATGGTTCTGCATTTTGCTTTCAATAATGGTAGAGAGTACTGATGCAGGTATTGATTTATTTCTGAATTTTCTAAGTTCTACTCATTTATGTAAAAATTCAATATTTTCTCTGCTATTATAGTAAGTGGAGGTTTTTGTCCTCAGAGAATATTTTACACAGACAACTGAGTTTAGATTTAAAATATTGCTTTTTCACAAACTACTGCTTCCTTTACAATATATAACATGACTCTCTTAAATAGATAACATCAAGGAGGGATTTATTTATGGAAGAGCTTGTTCTGATACTTTTATATCCTAAACAATGTTTAAAACAAAGGAATTATGGTGAAGTCTGAAACCTCTAGTGCTAGGTAAGAACATGCATTAGGTAAGAACATTCCTTTAAAATTCAAGAAATTACAATTCTATCAATGACTGCCCGTGGTATATGTTTACCGACACTTTGCACTACAGAGGGTCATATTATTGAGTTAGTTGAAGTCTCAAAATACAAATCTGACATGACTGTTTTTAACTGTCAGGTCAGCTTTTGGTAAATATGGTCTCAGACAAAAAGTCCTGTTTTGAGTTTTCTCAGTTTAATTCACTGTAAAACCAGGAAAGTTTCGTTTCCTCTTTGAATCCACAGGTAAAGCATTCAATTAATTGTTAAAAGTGAGTTCTGAAACACTGAAGGACAGAAGGACCAGGAAGTATTAATTCAGCTCATTAAAAACAGATCCTATTACCACAGGCTTATAATCAGTTAGTTTTTGAAGTACAAAACATTTGTAATCCTTTCTCCTTTGTGTGACATAACAAATTATATTATAAAATGGTGGGTTTTTTTCAAATTCGTTAAATTTCCATTTCCATTCTAAACCAGTTTTACATATAACACCAGTTTAAACATCTTTAATCTATAGCTCAGATCTCTTTATCTTTAATAAGAAGTGTCATTCAGTTCTTAGAAAACTTAAATTTTAAGATTCTGAATACATGTGCATTAAAGTATATAACTTCTTGAAGATCTGTGTCATATCTTTTTGGTTAGCAAACTCAAGTGTCAAGTTTAAAATAAAGGCAATATTCATCTGCAAATCAGTATGTGTGAATGATACCTAATTCATGAGACTTAACTAATCCTTTAGAAAAACAGCAGAAAGTACAAACAGGAAGACTGAAATTGATCTTTTAATCCAAGATTTTTTGTTTACTGGTTTCAATCTTAAGTAAATAGATGATTTCTGAATTTCAGTTTAAAAATATTGCACAACCACTAAAAATTGGTTTAATTGCCAATTTTTAGAATCATTTTAGAGAGAAAGTGGCCTTCTGAAATTACAATTTTTTATGCTGAATCATGATCACAGCAGATCAAAGGAAGTGTAGGAGGAGAATCTTTTTTGTAGTTTGGTCCTGTGTGACCTTTCATAGCCAACATAAACTAGAACTTACTAATGGCTGCTAGCATGGTGTACACGATGTAGGGATGCGGAGAGTTTGCACCCAGACTCAACTGTGCAACCCATAGCTTATTCTCTGACTCCTTGGCCCATCATCTCCATCATCTTGAGCTACTTACGTGCCAAAAAAAATCCACAATAAAAAAAAAAAGTGTGCTCTGACCAGCTAGAAGAAGTTTGCTTCATGGGTCCTCTTGGATTCAAGTTAGCCAGCCAGCACACGAATTTGTATGGCACCAGAAAAAGATACAGCTGTTCGTTTCCACTCTAATCCACAAAAAGTTGATGTGCTCCAGTTTCTTTCAAAGCCTTTGCTAGCCAAGAAGCAAAATCCTGTACTACGAATTAAAGAGATTGGAATATTTATCAAATGTTAGTTGGAGGACAGATACCCATATGAGTTTGTATCCCAAGTAATCTCAGAACCATTTTCTCAAATAAAGGCTTAATCTTTCTCTGCATTTTATCAGAACTAGTCAGTCTTTTCTACTTGTTCACTAAACCACAGCTTAGGCTCCACAGACTGTAACTTGCAGATAAGAGGTTGAAGTCTAAATGGAAAAAAGGTGTATCTGTGTGAGTGGCAGTTTATGAAACTATAGGAGATAAAGAGAAATAACTTTTTGGAGCTTTTTCAGGTTATTTTTCTTCCAGGTTTGCATTTTGTAACCTGCTTCACTGTTTAACCAGCTAATTAGGTAGGACAGTTCATGGAAATAGAGATTATTAAATTAGAGATTATAAAAAATTAAATTTATTTACAGCCTCTTCTATGTGAAAATTTAACAAACTAAACAATGTTCTTTCATTTTACCAATTATCTGGGACAATTCTAAAGGGAGCATTTTAAAGGACATGGTGTTCCTTTGTGGTGACAGAATAATTTTGAATAACATTTTAAAACTTGCTTTGGTATAAAAACTTTTATGCTTAACACTCTGAAGATCTTTCACCCAGAAAAGTCATGCTGGAGAAGAAGAATAAGAGGCCGCACACCATAAAGGTTGCTGTCAATTCTCGAGTTTTCAATATTGTATTTTAATATTTTTGGAGCTGTTACCCAGGCTTATCTTGCTAAATCCAAGCTATTACTATGTAAAATATTAGCATATGATACGCAGCAGGTGCTTTGCTAGCTTCAGTTATGCTATGTGAAAGTATTTCTGCCAGCTAGAACTTTGTGGATAGCCAGGAGTCGGGGATAAATTAACTAGGACAAATCCAAATATGGGAACTTACTCAGTTTCCCTTATGAGGTCCAAATGCTGAGCGTCAAGATGCAAAATATTCTTCATAAGGCCTTGCTGAAGCGAGTAATATCAAATCAGTATTAATGTCATGGTTGAATAAGTGCTTTTGGTCCCATGCCTTCCCTTAAGTTATATTTTTCAGAGTGTGTTTAACACGTATTCATAGCACCTGCTCATTACTAGGTAAAATATCAGTGGTTTTTTATTAAAGCCTTGTGAAGTCTCAGCCATGACTTAGATGTAAGTGAACTTCACTTTTGTATTTTGAGAGTATATTTGTAAATTGAAGTGCAGACTTACGCTATAGTAAACAACCAGAACACACTTAAAATGTCTCAGCCCTCTCTAAACAGGGCTTTGTCTCTGGGCTCCCTCTTTGGGTTTATCTGGCCTTCCTTCCGCCTTGAAGACCTTGCTAAAGCAAATTCACTTTCTACTCTGCTTTTTTTTAGCAGGAAATTAGCTGTCCTGCATTTTCATAGAGCAGAGAGGACGAAGAGATCCTAGTCTTACTGAGGTGAAATTGAATTAATAAATAACCTTAAGAAAGATCATATTTAAAAGAAATGTGTGGTTACTTTGCATGGCAAATGTCAACTGCTGATCAAGATCAAAGACACAGAGATTGAACTGCAGTGTAAGGGAAGATGTCCCAGCTTATAGTGGCGAGGTCAGACTGGGTATTTGGGTTGGTCTGGAAAAGAAGGCCTTCGGGTGCAAGGAGAACTTAGAAGTAAAGTATAGCAATAAATTTAGATAAAGGGTTTCCATGAGAGTCCTAAAAGATAGGAGACTTTGATAAGAAATATCAGTATTTTATAGCGTTAGAAAATAACCTTGCAAAACCATATTGAGAAACATTGTGAAGAAATGATCTGTTAAGACAGTCAGTTTTCTGAGTGGAATATATGCATCTATGTAGGATTAAATTATATGAGGAAAGGCATTTATTATCATCTGTTGACATGCTCCGAGATGCAGAGTAATGTGTGTAGCAACAAATAGCTACTGATTGTCTCAGCACGATGTGGAATAAATTCATTTTCTCAGTTTTTAAGTGAATAATCAATAATGGATTAAAATATCCGATATGGATCAAAACTTCTCTATTCAGTGGGTATTTTATATGAAGAGCTAGTGGATGTATAGCATTAAAGACTTTGAAAAGTAAATATGAACTTATAATTCAAGCAGCAAGTTGAACATAGAATTAAAAGCTTTAGGTAAAAGACCTAAATACACATATTGGTTGATTTTGGTTTTCATCTTACAGAGTTCACTTTCTATATGCAAATTACCAGTAACACTGGGGATTTTTCTCATTTACCATAACTCCAAAATGCATGGTAACAAAGGAATTACTATTGTTGCTAATAGAAACATGTCTTCAGACACAAAAAATTGAAAAGTTGCAAATGAAAGTTTCAGTCACTTTCTGGTAAACTGTGTTAATGAATACAGTCATTCACTGTAAAATAACATTTTTATCCCTGTGCTAGCAGTGCAGTGGCTGTATGGACTTAATAATTTAAATTACATCTTAGTCCTCAGAGAGAACAATATATGTTTTCTTTTAGTTAATTAAATCTGGTAATATAATATCCATGACTTCATCCACGTGTTTGTGCCAGCATGCTTTGAAAATAATTGTATCAAATCCAATGTAGGGCTTAACTTCTTAGGTGCCTGATGCACAAAATGAAGTGCTAATGCCTATGTTAGGTATATAAGCTTCTTTTGCAGTGTCTGAGGAGGGGCTGGGAGCTTCAGGGTGTGATCTGATAGCAAAAAAGCTTCCTTCAACTAGCCAGCATAGTGTTCTGTGTTATACTTGAAACTACTTTCTGGAACTGGAATATGACTGTTATTTTGGGGGTTTATTCCTAGAGATGAGCATCCATGTTCTTTTCTTTCAAAGATCTCAGTGAAGCTCTCTATTTTAATTAAAGGGGTAATTATACTGTGGGCATTTTATAGAAAAGAATTAGTGTTTATAATACTTGCTATGGACAGTGACCCTCACCCAAAGAGAGCTCATCCTCAACTGTCTCTGAATAAAACATCAAATTACCAAGGTCTTTTGACTTGCTAGTAGAATGGTTTATTTTTCTGCCATTGAAATAATGCTCTTTTATGAGGAAAAAAGTTTGAGATCTGTGGGCCAAACAGAATTTCTAGATCCTATAGGATGGGGTGATGAAGCTCACCTGGGAAACAGTAAACTTGAGTCCTGATTTTCATTCCCAGAATTTTATCCACAACTTTAACTGTGCTTTTACAAGACATCCACTGTATAAACACTTCTTAAATGTAAATTAACATCTTAAGTACTAGGCTATGGAGTCATGTACCCCTTCTGGTCCATGTTGGTCCAATTAACATGGTATTGCTTTCTGCAAGGGGTCTTCACCAGAAGGTACAGACAATACTTCTGTCACTGAGTAGCCTGCTGGCTGAAGCGCTCTGGGAGTGAGGAGGTTGTAGACTTGATGTGAGCCTTGATGCCAGATTTTCCACGTGCTGAGTAAGAGTTAATTAGCTACTACCACTGGCACAACCATTTCTAAAAGGAAATGATCAGATCCGTGACATGTAGAGCTCTGGTTCTGGTGGGTACACAGTCCACGTTCTCAGTCTGTGCTCATTGAATTGGTGACTTGGGCAGAGGATCTCCTGTTTGTATGGGCTGGCTCTGGCTCTGCAGACCTCTGGCTCAGGAGCAAACCTCTGTGCCTTGCAGGAACTTACAGTCAGAGAAGTGGCAGTTTAGAGATGTTCATGCTGCAGTGGCAGCTAGGTGGAGTTTTATTGGATCAGAATTGTATAAATATTTCATTCAATCCCACAAAACTTTTCCTTTAGGGTTATTTTTTATTAGATATACCTTATTTCTGTTAAAAAATTACTTTGTTGGTCATACGCATGGCAAATCTAGAGCTTTGTTTCACTTTGTTATCACACTCCCAGTGTGGGAGGTTTTAGTGATTTGAAATGGGCCACAGATTTTCTACTGTTTTTCTCTTTGCTTTCTTCTTGCCCTTACTGCCCTTTTCAAGAAGGTGATCACTTTCCATATCTTAATCTTAATGATGTTTTAGATGAGAGAGAAGCTTGTAGCTGTGCATTTTTCTCCAATGATTAATCTATAAATCATGGTAATGAATTAAATAAATTTATTTAGCTAATTCTAACCAGTTGTAAGTTGTTATTAAAATTTAGCTTCCTACTACTAATTACTCCTCAGAAATCATATTTTATTCAACCTGTAAACCTACTGCACCATTCATAGCGCTATTATACCTGTGACATTGTAATAACAAGAGTGAAAATCAAATCAACATTCTGCTGACAGAATAAGAGCAGTAAATGTCAAACTAATGAATACAGAGTGGGCATATGTAAATAGCCTAGGAGAGCAGAGAGGTTCTTGGCATTTCTCATTTTAAGCATAGATCAACCTGAGTTTCACCATTTGAAAGAAGCTTACACAGTTCATCTGACCTGGCTGTAACTTCATCAGAAATCGTTTAAGAAGGGCTGCATATTCTTGCTAAAAATTAAGTAATGGTCATCAGATGTCCAGCTTGGAAAGGATAAATTAAGAACTTTAGCAGGAAGATTCATTTCCATTCAATGGTATGACAGCTAGACTCAGAACGATGGGAACTGGAAAGCTGAGGGGTTTTGGCTCTCCTCCATTCCTACCAACTACTTCCTCAGAGGGAGCTGCATCAGACCTTTCACAGGGGATGCTTCTCCAGAAAGAGAGGGATAATTATAACCTAGTGTATCCTGGGAAGAATTTTGGTGACCTGACAGTGGGTTAGGGTCTGTAGGCCTCCCCGAGCTCTTGTTCCTCAATAATTTGTGCTTTGGGGGGCAGACATGTCCAGTGGTGTACTCCAGAGCTGGCTGGAGCAGGAGGCATGTTGGCAAATGCTCCAGCTCTCTCCATGCCTGCGTGCCCTCATCCCCACCCCGTGGACACATCAGGAGGAACAGTGCTGGGGAGGAAATAGGCACACAGGTCTTGTAGAGCACACCCTGGATCTACATCTGAATTCAGGCATTGGGAAGTAACCCTAGACTGAGAATACAGGGTTAACCTACTTGTTTCCATTTGTTCTGGAGAACTTCATATATATGTTTATTGTCTCAAATACTTCTTCAGCAGCTTTTCTTTGATGTTATTTCCCATCATGGTTTGTGTTGCTGTTTGCATCTTTCATCTTTTCTGAATTTGATAATTGAAACCTTAAGGGATGTGGTTTGCTCAGAACAACTCAAATGGTTACATGTAAAACCGATTTTTTTCAGAGCAGTTTGAAAATTCTCTGTCTTCTAAAAATCTCTTTTATGATATGCTGAAAAAAGTAATCAAATGATCATATATGCCTGTCTTATTTGTTAGTTTTTTTGATTCAGCTGGAAATAACCTCTAATTATTTGAGTAAATATCCATCTTAGATACATGGTATTTTAACAAAACACTTCAGATAGGTAGTCAACTATAGGAGATGATGTTGGCTAAAGAAATAAGCATTGATTCAACAGAGGAAAAAGAAAAAAACCACTTGCATAAACAAAACATATTATAAAATGTCTGAATATTCTTTTCTGTGGATGTCCCAAGATGAATAACCTCTGTGCATTTAACAGGTCTTCAGAGGCATAATACAGATGTCAAGTATGTATTCTAAAGCATGGTTTATCTAAAGCAAGTTTGAGTTGAGAGGTTGTAGATCAGTGTTTCCTGGCCTGTGGCCTTTGAACTATCATTATCAGTAAAAGCTCTTAAAGTGGTCTGCAAATTATGGGATAAAATATTCGAAGGAAAAGAACAAAATTATAGTATTCATATATGCACCCTTGCAAGGAAACAAATAAAATGGATCTGAATGAAAGTAAGATAAAAACATTTAAAAATATGTATTTATAAATGAAAATAATTTTTACTACATTAGCCAAGATCTTTGTATTTTTTTTTAAATAAATGTTAGGTTATCCATTTTTTATTTTTTTTAAACAAGACTAATGTCAGAGGATTTCCTAGACAATATGTTATATGACCTCTTTAAATAGAAGTAGAAGCTAATCCAAATCCATATTTAGATTACGTTTTTAAGAAATTGGACAAAATATCCTTTCCAGTCTGTGCAATCTTATCTGGACAAAAATGCAACTACAATTTTTGAGCATTTGTCCTTCCCTTAAAAGACTTAAACAGATGAAATCAGCTTTTGCTTAGGAGCAATCCATCTCAACTTGTTGTTAACCTGAGCCAGTGTTCTTCTTTAGCAGTGATTGTGCTGAACAAACCAAACCACCCTTCCATCAGGAGAATCATTAAAATTTTCCATCTCCCATTCTTTCAGTTCAGTGCTATCCAACAAGTGTGGGTACCTTCCTTTAACATTAATTTTAATACAGTAATGATTTTAAATGAGTCAGGCTGAAAAAATCAGACATTTTTGTAGATGAGAATGTCTTCCATGAATCTAAATTAAAATCACTTAAACAAATGGATTCTCTATTTTTTGTAGCATTCATTCAAAGAAAGCACTACACAGACATTAGTATTCAGTAGACTTCTTATTTTATTGTATAAAAGCAATTACCTTTTAGATACTATCCAAATTAACATTTTAATATCCCTCTGGGCTTATATATTTTAAAAGCGTAATATAACTCAGTACCTAATACAGAAGAAACCTGAAACCTATTTCCTTTTCTACTAAATTAGTCTGCTATATATATTTGAATCATTTGCAAGTGACAGCAATTCTTTTTTTTTTTTCTTTCCTCCAAATAAGACTCATATTGCAACCAAAGACATTCAACGTTTTCAGCACAGGTCACTTACAGTTTGAGGAGCTTAATTTCTTTGTATTTCTATTTCTTGGTAAGCTATTTGTGCGAAATAGTCTTTTATGTTAATAATCTTTATATTTTACTAGATCTCAAGGAAAAACCTATGAGCTAAAATATACAGAGTTCCAGATCAGTCCTCTGGTGACTTTTGCATATTAGGAGTCCTAGCTGACTAAAATATTATATAAAATTCACTTTTATCTATTAAAATTATCAAGAACCTCAGACTTTTCCTATTATACATAGATACGTTTTTTTCTTGCTTTCATGTAAATTTTACAACACTGCATCTTGTGATAATAAAGAAAATCTTCTTTTATCATTGTGTTTATTTTTTTGCCCAGGTCTGAACCACATTGATCACTTTGTCATATGAATAAAACTAGCTAATTTAGCAAGAACTTTAAGCTAGAATCAAGCGAGCAGCTAGGAAATGGCTTTAAGTTTGTAAAGAACAGATCAACCTGGACAAAAAACAGGTGATGAGCAAAGGAGAAGAGATATATAGTAAGGGTGTAGTAAGCTGGTTCACCAAATATCTCAGATGTCTGTTGACCTCAAGAATACATAAAGAGAACAAGACTGGCTGGGACTCATAGTGAAAGATCAAGGGTTTTGCAAAACTTTTAGGAAAATAATTTTATTTATTAAAATGGACACATGCTGTGAAAACTACCATAAGGCAGCCCTTTGAAAATGCAAACTGTCACACCCCAGAACAGGTTTGGTGACTGAGCCAGAAAGGCATGTTCTACAGACCCAGAGCTGTGAGTCTGAGCCTTGTTTCTGGTATTATTTACTGTGTTAGACTTCTATCCACAACCCGGAGACTTGGATTATCCCAGTTTAAGGCAGGTCCATGGGCTGCTCTTGTAGTACCGGCTGCAGAAACTATTGACAGCTCAATTCATTATCCCATCTAGTCTTTTTATTTCTTTTCATCAGCCCTACTTTTTTCAAATCCTCTAAAATATTGTATGCATTTGCTAGTCTTGAATACACACTTAGACTTGAGTGACTCTTCTAGTTACTGTGTGGATTTGTGCATTGGTTTGAGAGAGGTGACAGATCTGACGGTTACAGTAGGAAAAAAAATAGCTTTATCTTGTCTGACAAAATATCAGTATTCTGTAGTTCCCAATGTTCTTTGTGTTGTTTACAGGTCTGAAAACTCCTGTATCAAAAACTCCTCAAGAAAAAATAAGAACTGCAACTCTATAGTCCATGATGCCACAACTTATTCTAAAATATTCTCATAATTTCTGCAACACCTGGGAATTTAATAGATATTAAAAGAAATAAATGTTTATTAAATAATAATATATTTGTTGGTTTTTTTTCATGTACTATTCTAAAATATGAGGGATGGATGTGTGTGTTGTATATACATATCTATATAGAATTGTAGAAATAGCTAAAAGCTATTTCTGACTCTTTTACCCTTTGTTATATTTCTCCTAAAATATAAATTTTCACTTAAGTGTAAAATAACAGCATTTAAAAAACCCATTAATTTTCATAGAAAGGTGTTACTGGTAGGGTTTATTTATTTGGTTTTGTTGGGGTTTTTTAAAGTGTTTCAATTATTCATATGATGTATAATTTTTCCATTTCACTTGAAGTTAAGGTTTTTTCACAACATCATGAAGAAGGAAAGTGACAGTTTGATTCATCTAAGTAAAATTGTTTCATTGCCTTTGTGAAATAGACATGCAAGTGAGACCATAAATCTTTAAAAAAGTTTCAGAGTATTACTACTGCTCTTTATTTTAAGGTTTGGGGATCTATCATCTTTCTTTCTCATTAAGTCCAGTTATAATATTATTTGCCACTCTAATTTTGACTTCAGATGAGTTTCTCTGAATGTATTGTCATATAATTCAATCAGAACTGGTCTATTGGCCATTGACAATAACTGTCCCATTTCCTGTTCAATAAGACTAACCAAGTAAAAAGCATTGTTGTGTCATTTTCTTTGGGAAATAAAGCAAATTATAAGACTCATTTTGTTTCAAATGCAGGGTTCACACTGATTAGTTTTATCAGTGAAGTATTGAAAAGAGTCCTGCTGACCTAGTACAATGAAAATATGCTGCTCTGGCGCTCTCTTGTTTAACCACAGGCGTTAGCTTAGGGAGTCAGGATAGTGAGCAGCAGACGGGTTATGCTCTCTGTCCTAGGTTTTACATAGGCTTACCATGGTTTGATTTGCATTCTATATTTATCTCTTGCTGAGAAGTAATGAATTGACTTGTGCTGGTATGTCTGGTTCCTTATCTAGATAACTTTTGGGAATCTGTATACTAATTTAAACAAAGGAAATCAAAGCTGTAACAGCATGTGTAGTCAGTGTTTTCATTAAACTGCAAGTAGGAAACTAAGTTATCACCAATCATATAGCTATGGAACCAAGTCAGGTGCTCATTGAGATACACCTTTAAAGAAGATAGCCTTTAGGAATGGTATATCCCACTGCGTAGTGGATTGTATAACCGCGCATAATTTAGAAACTCTGAGAGGAAATGAATACAAGAAGCTAAAAAAAAAAACAACCCCAAAACCCCAGAAACTCCCTAACATTCAAAGGCGTATTTAAGGAACGATCCCTTGAATCAACTTTCCCTGGGACAAATAGTCATTAACACTTGCATATTTAATTTCTTTCAAGTCAAAGGAGTTTATTTTAATTATAAAGAAAACATTAGCAGAAATAACACTTAAACTATTTTTGTTCTATTTCTGTGTTCTGTACTTGGACAGAGACAAGTGCTTTGGATATTCATTTTGTAGCAGTAGAGAAATGGTAACTTACATGATCTATCTGGGATCTTGCATGGATAAGTATTTGAAGAGACCCATTTAAAAAAAACCTAAATGTTGTAATTCTCAGTCTAGTCTGGCTAGCCAGTAAAACAAAAAGCAAAGTACTATGGAAATTCTCTAGCCTTTTATAGTTATTTGAGTTAAAATTAAATAAGTTTTTTCTTTATATTTTGGTAGATCACAAAAATTACATTAAAGAAAGCAATCATATTTGTAAATTAACTGTGGTGTAATACATGTGTGTTCTAATTCTGTCCTTAAATTTGTCAGAGCATAACCAAAGGTAGCTTTTTTAATAAGGTTAAGGAGAACAAAGGGTGTGTATGTTAACAAGTGAACAGACATTTACTTAATACAACAGAATGTTTTTACAAAAATCACTCTTTTATTGTTGCCTTTTTGGATGGCATTCCAGGTGCATAACATCTCTTTAACACAAGCCCTGAAAGCATCCACAGAGCTACTATTTGCCTGAAAACCTCTTTTTGTAGTACAACAAAATACATTCGGTATTATTGATGGTCCCTGAATATTAATACTGATATTAAAATCCACAAGCATGATAAACATAAATGAATGCTCTTCTACATTGTTTCATATGGGAGAAATCTGTACAGCACTTTATCTTTGAGTTTTAGCTGTTTGGTTTTGGGGGTTTTTTTGTTTTGGTTTGGTTTGGTTTTTTTCTCCTCCCCATGTGCCAAACTCTTATTGCTGAAATGAATTAGCTTTCTTAGGCAGAAAACTATATTCATTTGTATATAGCAGCACTTTTCTCTGTTGCAAACAAGATGTGACTACTTCCAACAGAAATGTATTTAATGTAAAGTATTGAGCTCATTGACTATTTTTAGCACATTCCCATCAAAAGGAGATGAAGCACATTTCATAAATCTGCCCAGCTCTTCAGAAGCCAACTCTTCATTTTTCTTCTTCCAGTTCTGGCGTGGCTTTCTCTGGCTGCTTGGATGCACATTTGGTCATGACTCTTTTTCCCTGGAGAAATCAGAACTTCTCCTGTTTTTGAAAAAGTGGATGAATTAGAAGAGAAATGTCCTAGAGCATCTAAAAGTCCTGATGCAGATCCCACTGAAATAAATTGAAACATTTTTTAAGAGGCAATTAGATCATGGCTAATGAGATCATTCTCAGAGGTCCCGTACAAAGGAGGAAGCTAGAGGAAAGTGGAGGGTTGTGCTGGTTTTCAAGACCTTTGTACTCATTGCTTTTTGGGTTGCTGTGAGAACTGAGGAAGTTCCCAGTCTGTTTTACATAATTCAGTAGCAGGAGCCCAAAGTGACTGCAGAAAATGTAGCTGGTTTTACCGAGAGCCCCACACCTGGCCCAACCTTCCAGCCTCTTGTGGCAGCTCAAGCCTACACGTGTCATGGCTCATTAAGACCTTGTGTGTGCAAGAGACAGAGGAAGGAGACAGAGCAATAACAAAGACTTCTTCAATTTCACAAAATCGTCTATAGGCAAATAATTACTGCAAAAGCTTTGCACAGAATATACATCTGTGAGATTACAAGACAGGTTTTCAGGGCACCCCAAACCCAGTTCTGCCGCAAGGTATCTCTTGTCTAATTATAGCCTCCCTATTGAAACCATTGAATTATTTCCAGCAGTAAATGTATCAGGAGCAGGCAAACCTGCATTCTCATTCATTTCAAATATTTTATTACATGAAAACACATCTTGGTAAAAATGGATCCAAATTAAAGGAAGACAGGTAGGTACTTTTCAGAACTGACTAGGTGATTATATCCAAGTTCAAAACTAGGTAAAAAGGAAAGTTAGTTGTTTTTTTTTAATGCTATGTTTTAGCTAATTGTAGGTGTTTTAAAAAGCCAGAATAAAATTCTGGAATTTATATAATTTGCCTTAGGAAATGTTATTTTCTGTTCACATACTGTATTCATTGGAAAAAAAAAAACTTTAAAGAAAATATTTGGACAAAAGAGGATGAGTTATTTAATTATTGTGGCTAAAATTTGTTTCTACAATCCTTGTAAATCCGAACCATTTTGGTGCTGATGATTTTTGTTGTTTTCTGGGATGACAGGGGAGTATTTTGTAAAGAGAAAATTTTTTTTTCTTTCTGTAATTGCAAGTTAGAGGTCCTTAGCATGATTTTCATAGTACTTGCTGTATTTACTGCCTTGTTTGAAGAAAGAAATATGACTTACAGGTTTGTCAGAAATACTTACTGAATACAAGCTAAGAAAAACTGTAAGTACTCTGTAAGAAACAGATAGGATCTCTGCACGTTCACAATCAAATATCCAAAAGGTTTCAAGTTCTCTGTGCTTCTTTGGTTCCCATGTTACCTTTTACTTATTTCTGCTATTTCTTCTCCACCATAAACATTTAGGCTTCTTTAATGGCTTAGCTTGGAGAGGCAATAGATACCTTGAATAGGGCTTCAATAGCATATCAGTATACAGTAGGTGTACATCTGCCTTACAGCAAATACATGCTAAAGTAAAATTATTTTACTAGACTACAAAACCACAGCAACTTGTTCCAGCATTCCTTAGTGAAAGTCTCCATTAATTAAATATGCAAGGAAAACAGTCTCTAAATTCTGGGTAAGTAGCTCTTACCCAGTTTGGAAACACATACCACTAAGGTATTAATTTCTGTATTTCTATGAAGCAACTGTAATGCTTTGTTATTGTGCTGTTTAAGTATTGAGATTACAAAAATATTGTCATTGTTTTTACTTACTGGATGGGGTTGTTTTTCTTTTGCAACTGTTGTTGTAAAGTAAATGTTCATTTAATTTGCCTAATTTTATCTTTTCCCTGCAACCATCTTCACAATGATAGATTTGACAGATGAATTTCTGCTAGTTTATCACAGACATGCAGAAATTCTGGTTAGATTATCTAAAAATGTAAAGTTTTCTGGGACATTAATGAGTTTATCCAGATGCATTCTGCTATATTTTTCCATGCTATAAAATGTAGATTCTCCAGAAGGGCTGAACGAGCACACTACAGTGGCTTTCTTTCTCTTCTCTCGAAGAAAGTAAAAATAAGTATACCGTAAAAACAAATTTCTGGAACTAGCAAGACCACACAAATACTGAATTAATTAAATATTGTTGGTTTTGACTGAGTAGATAGAAAACTAAAAGCAAAATGTTTATTTAGTCTGGTATGTTGGTTTATAGAAGTGCATTGGTCTCCTCTGGAAACTTTGATACGTCTGTATGCATTTTTTTTCTGAAGTGACTTGGCTAGTTCTATGTGAAAGATCACAAATGACAGAAATAATAATTTAAATCACTAAAGTAATAAAGTTATAAATGATCAAAATATTATCCCTCTAGACTAACCTTATATCTTATCTCTTCAAGAAAACACAGTATCTCAGTGGGTTGTTTTTTGGGTTTTTTTGCTTGCAGCAGAGAAATCTTAATCTAGGAATTATAAACATCCTTCAGTTTTCAGTGAATAAAAGCCATTCTGCACTACTGGAAATGTTGCTGAATGAGAAGGAGTTTGGCAATGCAGCTGGGAAGCTGATGGGGGTGCCAGAATAGGGAGTGTGGGGAACGACAGGCCTATTTGGCAAGATGTTTAGAAAGTGGGTATAGAAAACAGTATTGATTCACTTCAAAGTCATGCTGAAACGACTCTTCAGTGGCAATAACTAGTTAAGACATAAAAATAAATCTATTAGTAAAGACGGACAGAAGTTTGTATTCCTTGCACGTTGCAGAGATTGTTCTTCCAATGCAGTGTTTCTTAGCCTATTTCTTTTTTTAATTATTTTTATTTCCTTGGAAAAAAGTAAAAAAAAAAAAAAAAAAAAAAAAAAAAAAAAACAGAAACAAAACCAAAAAACCCCCAGTCTTCCTAATTCCTACCTCCTCCCTTTGAAATAAGGGATGAGTGCCTTCTCTTCCAGGATATTAATAATTTTGCACTTCAAGATGATTGCCCACATCTGAATTTTCTCCCTTCTCTCTCCCTGTGTCTTCCTGAGAAACATTGTTTAAGAAGGTGAGAACTGTTTAGAACTGTTTCTTAAGCAAACCATGAACAGGATTTGGTGATGCATTAATCTTGTGTATTTTCTGGGCATATTATACTTTGAATACCTTTTCCTAAAAGATGAGACAAATTATACGGAGAGCTAATCTGATAGCTAGGGGAAAGCAACAGAACAAATGGCATTGCTTCAAAACATCTTCCAGTTCTGTACCTACAGTGTCTTGGTCAGCAATCCCAAAATCTACCTCAATTAATGCTCTTCCTATGATGCTGCACTGACCCCAGTGTCCGGAGCAGGGGCTGCCTGGAAATCCATTTTCCTGCCATGAAGCAGGGGGGAGGGAGTGAGTGGACTCTGTCTGCATTATTTATAGTATTAATTTGATAAATAATTCCCTTCTCTATGTCTCATTGTAGCAGATTTATTTCCCACTGTTTGACATATCTTTCTGCAGGTGGTGCTAGCTAGTAAATCATCTGAACAGACCATGAAAAACATATCTTTTCTTTTCATGAAACTGAAGTGTGAAGCAATAGACATATAATAATGAGATATGATCATAAATTCACATGTTTTACTACTCTGCTATTTCCATTATTACCCAGCAAGACTCTTGCTAAACAAGAGAGGAGTTTGGTGAGTGCCACTACTGTGCTACAGTACTAAACCTACAGGCTGGTAGACTGCGGGAGCTGGGAGAAAATGTTAGGAATGAGGTTTCTACCATAGACAATCTCCCTCAAAATAGCAGTACCAAGTGAGCAAGGGGAACACTGTTTTCACAATGTATTGATACTGCAACAAAACATTGAGTTTTATTTGAATGAGGAGGAAAAACACCATAGGGAATGCTCTGTGTTGTTACTGCCTGGTTCCACTGCACGTTAACTGCTACTGCTAAATGGGAGAGTGGTTTACAGCAGGCTACCTGTACATTTACAGAGGCAGTTGGACAATGAAGAAGTATGGTCATCTGTGACATTTGAGAACCTCTGAGCAACAGTTACTGATTTGACTCTGGGTAATAAACTGCACAGAGAGAAACAGAGAAGGGAGGGTGAGGGGTGGGCAGGGAAGGCTGCAAAAATAGCCTAACCAAACTCTTCACAAAACCATTATCTCAAACTCTGCTCCAAGGACATTGCTTACACTGAGAAGAATTGTTCAGTCTAAGTCTGTTCATCTAAAGCCCTTACTGTGAGCTGCTTTGAGCCCCATTTATTGAGGAAAAATGACATAAATATGGTGCGTATGAGCAGGATAAGACTAGAAGGATGCAAGGGACCTCCCAGTAAAGTATAACCAGTACATTGGCTGCTGTATTACTGGCATGAGGTGTGCTGTGGAAAGATTGTTTCAAATAAAGGAGGCTCAAGGAACCCCTCACCTGGGATCCTCTGAGAGCTAGTGTTACCTTTATGGATAAGTAATAGATAGGGTATTGCTAATACTATATAATGAGCTGTGTAAGAGGGTTTGGGTATTTTGCAGAGCTTTGCTCTTTGGCTTTTATTTTGACCACAGCTGATGTTTATCTTGGGTGAAATATGTTTGTGATACTGAAAGGTGGGCTCAGGGAAGGGTCTCTGGCACAGCTATGACTAAAACTATTTTTAGGGAACTGACTCAATGGTTACTCTTGAACATCTTTATGTACACTTTTGAGGTGAACAAAGAGACACACAAAGTAAAGAAGGTCTGACTGGCATCTCCCTGTGTTGATGTGCAGATAATTCTGGCAGCAATTGAGGATCTCAGGCTGCAGTTGAAGCCTGTGACTGGCTGCTTGTGCTGGATGAAGAAGCGGTCTAAATGCCGTCAGCAGCTGCACAACTGCTTCCTGATTTCCTCAGCTCCTAGCATAGACTATAGTAATCACTCTGAAATCGCTGCCTGAGCATTTCCCAGTATCACCATGTTTTTCCCAGTGTTTAGGCATGGTGTAGCTGAGTGATCATCCTCTCAACCAGTACGGGCAGCTACATTTTCCCAAAAATATCTACCAGAAAAGCAAAAAAAGCCATAGCCTAAAAATGCATTGTGGTGACTCCTTCCCTCCCTGAATAAGGAGAGGTAAATTCCCACTGGAGATACAGAGGAAGCAAAAGGGCTAAACAGCCACATGCGATCCTGGAAAGCAAACAAAGTACAACGTGTGTATGAACTAAGCACAATCATTTAAAAAACTTGTCAGCCTAGTAAATGGAATAAAAATTGGTGCCATTTTCCTGCCACCATGACTATCCAAAAATCACATAGTGGCTAGAAACCAATTTCAGAAGTAGTGGCTGGTGGAAAGATAGTCTAGGACGTACAGCAATATGACTAAGCTTTCTAATCAGAAATAATGCATGCAAGTACGTAGCTAATAACAATGCTGCATTGAGTTTCCTCAGATAAAAAATGCAGCTGGGCTAAGGCCAGTTCTGCACTATAGTTAATGGACAAACCTACTCTCTAGGACAGCTTTTTCCAGGCTTTCTTGTTTTCCAGACTGTGCTGCCCTGTGCACCTGAGGACCCGCTCCAACCTTTCTTGTCAAACACTCAAACATTACACAAAGTAACAGCTACCTTCATAGAAAACCCGAGGTTGTTCAATATTTCAAGTCTTCCACACTCTGTAGTCAATGTTGAACTTTCCATATCTCGGACTGTGACTTAAGCATGAAATAGCTGAAACCTTCCAAACCTCCCAGGAGCTGGGGTTACAGAGTTAGCTGTCATCATCGTCCACATCCTTCTGTGACTACAGGTTTTGGATTTAGACATCATGCAGTGTCTTAAAAAGAAAGATTGGCTTCGTTGTCATTGCTTTTACACCTCAACAGATTTTACCTGAAGTCAAGAGGTACTTCATGCTGCTATGAATTTACTTTTTTTTAAAAAGTAAAGTTTTGATAAATCCAGAGCAGTGCTGACCTGCAGCACTCAGGTCCCTTTTAAGCAATGAGGTAACAACAGTCTTTTCACTTGGATTGTACAAGCATATTTTAGAAAGGTTTGTGTCTTTACCCTCAAAATCTTGGATACATATCCTTGCTGCCGCTACATTTTTGCATGTTTTCTCAAATATAACTATCCAATTACAAGTCTGAAACTTAGCACTGCTTCTGTGTCTTGCTTCCCATGTCTCGCCTTTCTCTTTCTCCGTCTTCATTCAGTTAGTTATGCTGGTCTCTCCGTGCTTGCTTTGGGAGTTTTTTAATAACCTTTCTCTCACAACTGCATCTATTTGGTTCACCTCCCTCATTTGCTCCTAGAAACATGCAAAAGGACTTGCAGACCAAGAGTGCCATCTCTTCTAGGTTTTGGTACTAGCACGTACCAGGCTGTGCATGTGATGAGGTAGAATTCTCATTCACCCATTGACATGTTACCCCTTTGTCAGATGAGCAGCGAATTACCTAATTTTTTTTAAAATACTACTGCTGAAGCCAGGTATTTTGATGCAGTTCTATTTATTTATCTTTTTAAAAAGTAAAAAGTCCTGTTCTTGAACCAAAGCAATTATTTCCTTATGCTTCTTATCCAAGTCTCTTTTAGTTAGAATTCTGTCTGAAAGCTTTCTCCTCTTCTCAACATCATGTTACCCATGTGCTTGGGTAATGGGATATTCTAATCTTCTCAACTTCTTTTCTTTTCTCCTCCAATACAGCTCCATCCAACAACAGCTTCCGTTTGCCACATAGCTGTGTTTTATTTTGGCTGTATGAAGAAACAATATGATAATAAATATGTCTCCTCAGCGATGCCCTGATATCTGAAAAGTAGATCGAGCTCTGAAACAGTCTTAGTTCACTAATGTACCCTGTGCTTCACCTGGAACATGGTGTGCAGTGCAAACTTGGTCCAGAGAAACCGTCTTGTTCTTATGAGTTGTACTAAGTTTATTATTATTTTATGTTATTATAGTAATTTATTACATAATTAGCACATTTTATATTAATATAATAATGCATTTATTAAGAGATAAATAAAAATATTGTTATAATATTTGAGTCTGCTCCACTGAGGAAAGGGCTTTGTTATTAAAGCCAAGAGAAGTAGAATCACATACTCGGATGAACTGCAGGGGTGGAGGGAAACAACTAGAACTAGAAACAGCAAACGATCTTGATTTTTACACAAGGCAAAGCATGTCTTATGAGGAGTGTCCAATTGCCCAGTTGGAACTAAATCTGGCAAAGGAGGTCAGAGACAACAAGGGCTTCTTCAAATACATCAATAACAAAAGGAAGGCCAGGGAAAATGTGGGGCCACTACTGAATGGGGCAGGGTACCTGGTAACAGAGGACATGGAGAAGGCAGAGTTACTGAATGCCTTCTCTGCTTCAGTCTTCACTGCCAAGGCCACCCCTCAGGAATCCCCGACCCAAGAGACCAGTGAGAGAGTCTGGAAAAAGAAAGACTTTCCCTTGGTCAATGAGTATTGGGTTAGGGATCGACTGTGCAACCTTAACACCCACAAGTCTGTGGGCCCTGATGGGATGCACCCACGTGTGCTGAGGGAGCTGGCTGATGTCATTGCTAGGCCACTCTCAATCATCTTTGAGAGGCCATGGCAATCAGGAGAGGTTCCTAAAGACTGGAAGAAGGCAAATGTCGCCCCTGTCTTTAAGAAGGGTAAGAAGGAGGACCCAGGGAACTACAGGCCAGTCAGCCTCACTTCAGTCCCTGGAAAGGTAATGGAACAGCTCATCCTGGAGGCCATCTCTAAGCATGTGAGAGACAAGAAGGTCATCAGCTGTAGTCAGCATGGATTCACTAAAGGGAAATCATGCTTAACTAACCTCATTGCCTTCTATGACAGGACAACTGGCTGGACAGACAAGGGAAGGGCAGTGGATGTTGTATACCTGGACTTAAGCAAGGCTTTTGATACCGTCTCCCATGACAACCTCATTGGCAAACTCAAGAAGTGTAGACTT
>NW_010301503.1:0-12398 GCF_000700745.2 Antrostomus carolinensis
GAGCCTTTTGTTATATTTTTCTCCCTCCTGTTCAGCTGAGGAGGGGAGTGATAGAATAGCTTTGGTGGGCATCTGGCATCCAGACAGGGTCAACCCACCAGAGAGGGATTATGTCAGAGAAATTAATAAAAAAATCAAAATTCAAGATGAAACACTGTAGTATGTAAACCCATTGGCCAATTATGGGCCTCCAGTGCCCTCTCATAGTTTTCCAGTGTGTCCAGGAAAAAAACACAAAACACATTCTCACACATTCATTAGGAAAGAATTAATTCGGCATATCTCAGCTTATTGTAAAGAACTCTATAATGTTTTCCTGGACATCTCAGTGCTATACTCCAGAAATTAGTGCTACTGTACTAACTTTGTTTTTGTCAAGTCTATAAATTACTGTGGTTGTAAACTTGCTTATGTGTGTCTCTGTATGTGTGCATTATAAAAAATATTTTAAAAATAACTTTATGGAGTTTATTCAGAGCCTGAATAGATCACCAGTGACGTGCATCAGCAGTGGAGAGACACTGTACTGGAGCTTTCTGTTTCCTAGTGGAATGGAACTCAGTGTTCCTTAGTCATAACGTTTTTCTGCTTTTATCAAATAGCTCTCAAAACCACTTCTTTATACTGCTGTTTTGTATGAGAGATGTTAACCTATCATTATCATCTGCTACTCTGTTAGCTGACTTGTATGGCGATTCTGAAGATTTCAGCTACACTGATGACTTTAGAAAAATAAAGATGGCAAATTACATATGAAAGGGTTAAATGGCAGAACTGAAAGTGCAATTTAATGCATCCAGAAGTTAAGAAATGACAGATTAGATTACATAGGTAAACTTCAATTAAGTCCTGTTACATATCTTTAATTATAGGTTATTCCACCAAATCTTGCCTCTTCAATGCTGAGAATGGATCTGCTGTGTGAGAGAAGTAAGGCTATGTAGAGAAGGATACAATTGTTTGTCGGACCCTTGATTCACCTGTTCATAAGTAGCAAAGCATATAATTAATAAGTCAGGATAGCTCATAAATAAAAAGGTAGTTTCTGTTCTCAAGGCAATTTGATGCAGCTATAGAGATTTAGAGTTTAATCCTGACTTTAATAAAATATAAGCAATAGACTGTTTAAAAAATAATTTAAACCAGACTTTTATCAGTGTTAGCATGGGGGTTTTTTTTACTAATGGTTATACCAAATTTTTGGATGCTTAGTTCGAAACCTTTGAAACTGACTGTCAAAGAAACAGTACACAAAGCCTGTGATTTGAACTTATCACGTATTATCACATGCTGAATACTTTGAAAAAATCAGGTCTTAACACTGAAAATTGCAGCCTATTTTTGTGTTGCTCTTTGTGTTGCTCAGCTCTGTTTGTAAAATGTTTGTTATTACTTCTCTAGTGTAAAAAAAAATTGAAAATTATTAGAGATTATTGTAACAAGCTAATAGTAAAGCAGATATTTTACCTTTAGAGTAGAAGTTGAATAATGTGCTGCAAACAAGGCCTTTGTGACACATGGGATGATAAGAACAGCATAAAATAAGGATTTAAAAAAAAATTAAGAAAATAAAATTATCTGTTCTTTGCATTTGGGCTTCTTTAAAAAGTGAATAAGGGACTATCATAGTGTGTATGTATAATACAATTTACACATACTGAATCAAAGCTGAAATCAGTGCTTGCTTGTATAATTTTACTAGCCTATTTAACACTGGTGTTTTCCTTGTAATCTGTGTTTGATATAGACTACTATGGCATATGATATGATCATCTTGTCAATTAGCTCATCAAATTATCCCGTACAGTTTATGATGAAGCATCTTGAATACGTGGGTCATGGCAGGGAGTGTAAGCAGAATCCCAGCTCACAGAGAGGAATAGTGGTATTTAAAAGAAGTAACACTGCCAAGACACACTGAAAGCAGAAGCTAATGCTACTGTTTTTCTTTTCTCTTATAGAAAAAAGAATCATGTTGATTTGTCCCAGTTTCACAGTTTCATGGCTTGAACCACTTCTGTTTATGAAAGAGAGTAGAAATGCCTTTGGATCAAGTTCAAACAAGGCAGCTGACTAACAACCCCTTCTGTTAGTTGACATGGGTTGTCTATGAAATACTGCTTCTTTGTAAGATTGCATTTTTGTTAATTTCACATTTTATGAGGAAGGCTCACCAGGGAAAGACATAGGAAAAGTCTGCTCCTGGGTAAGATAAAGGTTGTGGAAAAATTAATCACCTAGATGTGCTACATGGTTATCTAGAGACTACAGCTTTGACCCATATATATGTTACTATTTTTAAGGCTCCAAAGAGCAGATGGTATTGGTTGACAGTCAGCAAAGACAAGTAAACGTGTTTATAATGTTGCAAGGTTATGGAGGTGAATTCAAAAACAAAGGATTTAGAAGTGATAAAAAGTACAGAAAATAGTTGGGCTGGTAATAAAGCTGCTTCCTTCCAGGGGCAATATCTTTTTTTTATTGTGTCTGATTGCAAATTAAAGTGAAAAAAAATTAACCTCAGGCATAAAAGAATATTCATTCCCTACTTCCCTGGTTTCCAGAACAAAAAAACCTTAGTCTTTGATTTTAGATTTGATTTTTTTCCCCTGCTGGTTGCCATACAAAGAGATATAGCTCAATAAAATGAAAGATCCAGTGCACTGCAGTTCATATTATTGGCCTGAAGGAATTCTTAGTCAGGTTAATGGATCTGATGGTTTTCCCTTCATTGATTTTTGAGATGATTATATTTTATTTATAGGTGAGAAAATAATAGTTAATCTTAAATTTATTGAAAACTTATTGTGAGACTGCAGGAATTGATAACGATAACAATACATTCAGGGGAGCCAAACTATTCCTGTCTTTAATCCCATAAGTGCTGATGTGAAGCAAACTTATTGACTCGAAATTAAATGTGCTTTTATGTACACCTGTGTTCAGAATAAGAGAGTTATATTTTTCTTGCTCTTACGAAAGATTTCATTACATGAAACATTGATATACCTCAGGTGTTTCTCTTGTGAAAACTGTGTGTGAAATATCCAAGAGCTGAGAGCTCATGGATAAGAGCATGTTGTCCTCTGGAGGCTATAAGATCTGATTTCTAAGTCAGCCAAGTCATTTGTCAGATAAAAAGCCTACTGGTCAACCGTAATTGTGTCCACAGGTTTGAATCTTAAACCATAACATGTGGGTTGCAAATTTACAGTGGAATTTGAAGAACAGCATGAACAACAGCTCATTTTAACTCAGCACTCCATGCCTTAGTGCTGTTATAATTTGTTTTTATGTTCTAAATGGGATCAGAGACCTTTTTTATTTTTTTGCGAGCCAATAGATGATAACAAAAGTTGTAACAATCTTACACTATAAAGCTATAAAATGGCATTCATCTCTTAGTAACACTGAATTTCAGTATTCAGCTCATCTTACAATAGTGCATTGAACTGAGTGGCTAAAGATGGAGAGATGCTGAATCAAAGTTATGCCTCAGGCAACCATAAGCCCTTGTTACACAATCCTAATGTGTGGTGAAAGTTCTAGAGTGGCATTATAGTTTGACAAAAAAAATCACTTCTCAGCAATTTCATTAGTCATAATGATCCAGATCCAGCGCATTTCTGTGGGGTAAACTAGCAGAAAGACCAGTTTGGGAATGTGCAGCAGATTCTGTAGAAAACAAAGTAAGAAAAAGGGAGAGAGATCAGAACACAGCAATTACTGTTGAATTTTTCATGCTTATAATGCATTATCTCAAGCTGGCACTGCCACTAATGGCTGTATAAGGCCTCTGACTGGACACCTACATTAATTTTAGAGCTCCTCTATTGTTTTGCTTGGAGCAAAATTTGACATCAACACAATGTTTCACCTTAGATTGAACTTAGTGGGGAAACAACATGAAAGTAAATTAAAATCCCTGCTCACTTCCCACCACTTTTGCAATAACATCTTTTTATTTTACACCAAAAGCTGTGTAAAACCTTTGGAAGAGATTTACAAAAGGAAAAGCCTAATTTTTTTTAGCTTCCTTTCCCTGATTCCAAAATGTACCCAAGGCAATATATTAAAAGTTTAAGCAACGTACAAAAATTATTAGATACACTGTTTGTCTTCAGTTTGTTTCTACACTGATGAACATATATGCTGTGTATAATTAAAAGGGGAATAAAATAAAGATTAGCGAGGTCAGAGCCTTTCCTAGGTTTACCCTGCACAAGCGCAACTATATAGAAAGGGAGGAATACTGAGGTAAGAGAGGGAGTTGCATATACTGATTCTGAAATTGCCACATATGTGTAAAGTATTTTCCTTTTGGGAGACTACAGCTGTCAAAATAGATTCACAGGTAGTGTGTGAATTGGGGGACAGGAAGAAAGGGCAGAGGTTGAACAAAACCAGCAGAATTTTGGCCTCCACATTTGGCTAAAATAGGAGGTGATCTGAACCACTGCCCAGAATTCAAACCAAAAGAGAAGTGAACTTGTCAAATGCTTCAAAAAATATTTCCTATTCTGTTGCTCCTCTGCACTTCCTGGTTCTATTTGGTTCTCTGAGTCAAGGGCCAAGGTAAAATTAAAAGGGCTGATCTTGCACTCTTGTATGTACATATTGTGCTCAAGGACTGCAAGAAGTCTCAAATGAAGTATTTTCTCATAAAGTTGCTACATAAATACTGCAGTTAATTAAATTAGTTTGAATAAGACCTGGAAAATTCATCAAAATCAATTATGTGTGATCTTTTCTATAATTAGACATAAAGCAGTTCCTCTCATTTTCTTCAAACAACCAAAAAATTTATAATAACTTGAGTAACTTTGAGTGTCAAAGGTTGCTAACTAGTATGGACTCTTTAGACCAAGATTAAGTGAGCCTCCTCTTTCCTTTCCTTCTTTCTCTTTTTTCTTAAAGGTATTACATGAAAGAGAACAATCATGTGGCATTTGTACAAACAGTACAAACAAAAGCCTTGGGACTACTCGGAATGCATAAACTTGAGCATATGTGCAAATCTTTTCTGGATTGCGCCCAAAGGGCAGATCTATAAAAAGCTACAAGTATAAAATACTGAAATTACTTGCACATGTGCTATTTAGGTCATTATCTATAGCAATTCAATGTAAAAAGGAGGAGTTATTTGCGTTATTTGTATCTATTTATAGACTTTGTCCAAGATTTGAAATAACTCCTTGTGAACTGTTGTTATTTGGCTATTGCTTATCTGTTATTTCAGGAGAATGATGAAAAAAGAGTAAGGGGGGGAAATACTAAGCTATGAAGTATCTTTTTCTGTAATATGAAACAGTCATCTAACTTTAATGATTAGAGGAAAAGATAATCTACACTGATCACTGTCTACAGTGATAGTGTTAAGAGCATTCTCTCACAATTCCAAGTCCCTGGAGTGACATACTTGCAGCTTAAAACTTTTCTAATAAACAGTATTTACTATCTGTTTTGTGATTACGAAACATTTCTGTTTGCTTTGTGTGGTGGTTTCACCCACAGGTAGTCTGTGCGGTCCTGCACTCACTCCCCCCACCCGGTGAGATGGGAATGGGAGACACAACAAAGGGGTCATGGATTAGAATGAAGACAGGGACGGCTCACTCAGCAGTTGTGGTCACAGGCAAAACAGACTCGACTTGGGGAAGAAAAATCAGTTAAATTTGTTACAAATCACCCAAATAGCACAGTGAGACATAACAGCCACATCTTTAAGACACCTTCCCCCACCCCTCACTTCTTCCTGGGCTCAAATCACTTTGCTCCTGATTTCTCTACCTTCCCCCCCAGCAGCACAGGGGGCAGGGAAAGGGGTTTCAGTCAGTTCACCTCTGCTGCTCTTTTCAGCATGAAAGTCCAGGAACAAAGTGTTCCAAAGCAAGTTTCCATGGAGTCACGGACCTCTTCGGGCTCAGCTCCCAGCTCCAGCATGGGGACATCCAAGGGCTGCAGATGAGCCTCAAGTTCAGCATACCTCCTCATCCCCCCAGCTCTGGGGGTCCACCCTGGCTCTGTCACTGAGCATCTCTGGAGTCTAAATTCAGTCACACCTGCCCTTGGGCTCGGCTTTTCTGCTCCAGCGTGGAGTCCTCCATGGCCTACATGTGGGTATCTGCTCTGCCATTGAACCTCCACAGGCTGCAGGGACCTCCTTTGCCTTCTCCTACTCCATGTGGTTGAACTGGGTGTCTGAAGTTCTCTGTCCTCCCCCTCCTCCTCCTTCCTCCTGGCAATGAAGCTCTCTCTTTGTTTTGACCGCTGGTCATCTTTTGTTCAGGTCAATGGCCTCTCCTCCAGGTTCTCTCCACCTTCTTCTTTTCAGGACAGTCCTTCCCCTCACAAATATGGATTCACAGAGGCGTTTCTCTAGTGCTCATTTGCTCAGCCTGGGCTGGGGGTGAGGGGGTATGCCTTGGAGCCGGGGGAGCTTCTTAAAGCTTCTCATAGGGTAGCTCCTTCCCTCACTACCAAAACCAGCCCTCCAACACACACAAACTCAACATACTTTCCTACTAGAGAACAAATAAATATTTTCATTTTCAGCATCTTTATTTTTATCCCTATAATGTCATATTGATTTAGAAACATTTCCATTTCTGTACACTTCTGATACAATTATGAGGTAGATGTCAGTCTCTGTCCACAACGTTGGACGGTACAGAATTATTGCAGGTTACTGATGGGGAACTTGAAGCAAAGCCACACAATTTTCAGGAAATTGCTCTTATTTTATGATTTAGAATAACATTCATAAAATTGAAAATAACAATCAATTAGAAAAATAAGAAAAAAATTAGAAATGTAATTTAGAAATATAATTTAGAAAATAAACCTAATCTCTCTTTTGGGGAGTGTAATGTAAGAATCCTTAGGTAGGTTTACTAATTTACTGCCCCCTCTGCCCCCCCAAATAAAATAAGAGAGAGACCTTAGCAAATTTGTCCAGAGGCATTTCATAAGAAGAGTTTTCATTTTCTAGCTCAAGTCAACTGTTATTTTCCCAGTTTATAATTTTCAATTAAAATTCAGTACTATAAAATGCGTCTTAGCTATCTGCAGTCTGCTCAAGCTAGGAATACAACTGTGACAAAGTAAATATGAAATACAAAAAAAATTATTGTAGGATAACTCACATATAGACTAAAATAAGGATGTAAGAAATATAGTATACTTCCATAGACAAAAAGGATAATGAACTTCCTATTTTACTTCATATTTATTAGTGCTATTAAAAAAAACCCAAAAAACCCCCAGGTCTTCACTTGAGGAGATACTGTGGCCTGTTTTCTTTCTTAAAGGGCAGAGTTGGAAGACAAGCTGATCTCGTGCATTAGTATTATGCATGAAAAAGATAATCTACCATGAAAATAATGAATGTTGCAACATAGTTTTGTATACAGAAATTTTAAAAATTGCACAGTAGAAAGACATTGGATTATAGGTAAGCAGATTCATAATGCTACAAAGATTTTTGAAGAAAGTGAATAATTTTACATTGAGCCCTGGAAAGTGATCCTTTCTAACATATGCGTGAGAGGTTGTCCATAGCGAAATACGTGGAAAGGGATTTATCACCCACAAAGAAAACACTAAGCCTCTGCAGTTGTGGTTTTTTCAGGCCAAATGCTCAAGTAACTAAACTAATAATTTAATAAGAGAGTAGGCAAATAAAATAATGTATCACATTGAAAATACCTGATTATATACACAAACTGAACAAAAAAAAAAATTACAAGAAGCATTTTATTTCTCCTGGGTAAATAGGCAGCTAGGTTTATAGTATTTTCATGGGTTTAGAATGAACTATTTGTTTCTTTCATTTTAGTCTTTTACTGAACGACAATAATAATAGTAATAGTGCTTATAATAAACCCTAAAACTCTACTCCTGCCTTTGCTACAAGTTATTTGAGCAGTTGCTGATAATGGCGTTTATTGCATCTTCTATCACTGTGACTCCCCTACTTGTGTCCATTCGCTTTCAGTATTTTCTTCTCCTCAGCAAGTATGCAGTTATTTATCAAAGAAGTCAAATTTTGCTAACAGTAGCTTCTTTTTTTACAAACTCTTTATCAGTATGAATATAGTATTTTTCTAAATTTGCTGTTAAATATGAAACATACACCCCTTACAATAAACATAAATAATGATGCTGCATAATATTCCTGAATCTTCTCTGAAATTGATGTACAGTTTTCTTCTCAGTATTTCGTATGTTATGCTACCACAGTAAGGTCATGCAGAGGTGTTTGCCTTTTTTTTTGTCCTTATTTTGGCAACCAGGGCTACAGTTTTTATGCTAGATAGGCAATCCAATTGCAACAGCTTGTCAGCATTTTTGTACATGTAAGGGGAATATCCAGGTAAATGAATGGAAATGCAGAGGCAGAAACAGTTTTTCTTTACATAGAATATGGCTTACTGAATGGAGCAGTGTAGATAAAGAAGAGAAGCACAGTTAATACTCAACTGGACTTCTCAGGTAGTATGAAATAAATTTTGTGATTGCTACACGTTGTTTCCAAATAATTGAGCAAATAGGATTGTGAAGAAATGCTATCTGGTAGTAATTTGTCGTGCAATATTTTCCACAGAGAGAATCACGTAAGCATTTGAGTTTGGTCTGCATGTTGAGACTGGCTCTTGAGAAACTGACCATTTATATCATCTTATGATTCCTTTTAAAAAAAATTTCTAAATGCTATGTGTGCATCTCTGTTGCAGGACAGATGGTTATGTGTAAAAAAAGCAAAGTACACTTAGCATATAGGCATACCCATTTTTCTGTCTTTTTCCCTTGAGAGAACTGGTACAAATAGTGATACTTCCCAGGATAAGAGCAAAACTAGTTATTCCTTGAAAGTGCAGATATATGTATCCCCCTTCATTAACTAAACTAACGAGTACTGGTTCATTCAGAGAACTATTTAGACAGGTTCCCTTTGTGCTTAAGTACTTCTCTGCTTTGGGTACATTGCGTAATTTAATTTACAAGTAATTTTTTAAGTGTGATCCTCAGCACTGAGGATCAATCACATTGTTATGGCAATCATATTGTTATAGAATTTGATGGTTTACATGGTTATTTCTAAAATAAGGCTTACATCATGCTTTTTCTTTTTCTATTTTTTTTTAATATTGGAATGATTTTCTATTTTATGCATCTGTAACGTTTACATACTATTCTCTGTTTTTGACAGCATTGTAGCCTAAGGAAAAGTTGGAATTTCATTTTATTCATAAATTCTACTTTTCAGAAAAATTCTTGCAAAAGATATTTTTACAAGAGAAATAGATTAATTAAATGATACCAATTGTAAAGGCTTTGTTGCTGTTGGTTTGTCATGTTAATAGTGAATAAAGTTGATGGATAGAGATTGGAGTTGTATTAAATCACAGCCTGCTCTTAATCCTTTCCTCTTTCTTTGAAATACAATATAAACAGCATTCCAAACCACTTGCCAATCAGACAGGTGTTCATAATCTTCTTATAATATAAAGGTTTGGGAGTATGGTGTTACAGAAGAATGCTGAATCATCAACAAAACAAACAAACAGACAAGTTCTCAACCCAAATTCTCAACCCATAATTTTTAGTTAATATTTAGATTCTTAGATTCTTACAACAAAATGTTTGAAGTTTACCATATCTTTGTTCATCTTACTCACCAGGAACTCTTGTTCCTGTATTTCTTCTAAAAGGGTATAAATTTAACATATTCTTTACATGTAGTTTAGTATGTATTACAAATGCTGATTAGTCTTTTCTCACAAGCTGTTCACAAAGCCAAAACCCACAAGAAAAACTGCCCAGTTGAAGGTGGAGATTGCAACTCTCATTGGTTTAAGTAAAGGAAAGGAGGAGGAGGCAAGGTACACAACTGTTATTTAGCTTTATTGTAGCTTGATTTTTATTTTTAGTGTAGTTGCTGTGTGGATTAGTAAGAGAGTGGAGAATGGTTAGCCTGGAATGGATGGCTGTACATAAAAGTATCTCCTGGGATTTGCATGAAATTCTCTTAAAATGAAGAAAACCAAGAACTTTAGAACCTTTCCCATTCAGATGAAGCAGCTCATATTTTGCTCAATATAGTAGTAATGAAAAATTATCTTCTAGGTGTTTGATGACTTCTAAGTTGATTGTCTCCTTGCCTGGGGATAAGTTATGTGGTAGATAAAATAGCAGAAGAACAATTATTCTTCCCCATAACAGTGTTTGTTTAAAATAATTAAGAATCAATTGGTAGAGCTGCAGAAAAAATGGAATGTCCATTTTCACTGCTAAAGTGGTGATCTACAGTTGGGGGAATCCCATCCACAGAAAAAAATAGACTTTATCCTTTTCTTTTAGGTTTTAGGAATACACTGAATGTCCTAATTACTTATTCTTGATAAATAAGTCTTTTCGTAACAATCACCTAAATGTATTTTTCACACTGATTTTGAAGAATGCCGTGTATATTTTCAATTGTTCACTGACGGTAAGAATGCAATTTTCACAGTCGCTTGGAAAAATGTTTACTAGCAAGGAGCTGCAGTAAAGGAATATGATATTTTTAACATAATGTAAGGGCAGAGCAGTATCACCTTGAATAGAACTCCTCTTCAGTGGCAGTTGAACGGCATTTTTGAATGACAACTTGTACTAAATAGTATCTTTGAGCTAGAGAGTGTATCTTCCTTTTGTCTCCTTTATCCTAAGATTTGTAGCAATTTAAAGATTTGTGACAGACTTATTAATAGGCTATCTTGATGAGATCTAATTAAAGCAGTGCCTTCTTATGTTGATATAATTGAAAATGTTGTCCTTCCTAGTCTGACATCTTGCTTTAAATTGTTTAGAATATACACAAGTTACAGTGAAAGCATTTCAAAGATAGGGTGAAATTAGTTTCAAGTCCTCTTAAATTCAAGAAACGTAGACAAAAAGGTAAATCTTTATTTTGTGATTCATTCCTTTAACTCACTTAGGCACTGCCCTTAGCATGCGGAAGTACAGCAGAATGTAGCTCAAAATATTTGTTTTGTAATCCCTGATGGTCTTTTTCATTCTGCTCTAATTGTGACTTCTTATAACTGTTTTTGACTTTCTGGATGCTCAATTTGTGGGGAAGAGGACTGGTAGTGCCTAATATGGAATAAATACTACAGGAGTTCTACAGGAGTGTGAAAAAATCAATATATTTAATTTAAAGCAAGGAGGTAACATATACAGACCCAACAGATTTTCATTAGAAATCAAGTAGGACTTTAACCTCAGCGTGTTCCCAAAGATCTGAGCATTTGGGAACTCTGCATGGCCTTAAGATGACAAATGGTTATGTATTCCTGTTGGACCATTTCTAAATAAGTAGTATCCCATAACCCTTTTATTAAAAGTGTGGGTTTCATGGATACTCACTTCTAATCAACTGATTATTGATCTGTACATGACATCACTCTAACAGATGATCTGTCTTGCAACATTCATACATAAATAAATAAATACAAGGAAAGACTTGGGGTCTACCAGTTTCATAAGTAACCTTTAGAACTCCTCTAATATTTTTTAGCAAAACTTGGCTGGTTATCTCCAAAATTTACATAATTTCATCCCTGTTTTAGCTTACATCTTCCTACTCTCTTGTTATGATTACTCACTTAGCAAATACATTGCAGACAAAGCTAACCCTAGAGGCAATGTAAGCCTACTGCAGAATGAGGTGGGTGCCTTGGTGACAGAGGATACAAAGAAGGTGGGGTTACTGAATGCCCTTTTTGTCTCTGTCTACACTGCTGGAGACTGTCCTCAGGAGCCCCGGACCCCTGAGGCCTCAGGGGAAGTCAGGGTAAAGGAGGAGTTTGCCTTGGTTGATGAGGACTGCGTTAGGGATCAATTAAACAATCTGGACATCCATAAATCCATGGGTCCTGATGGAGTGCACCCGCGGGTGCTGAGGGAGCTGTCAGAAGTCATTGCTAGGCCACTCTCCATCATCTTTGCTAAGTCATGGGGAACAGGAGAGGTGCCTGAGGACTGGAGGAAAGCAAATGTCACTCCAGTCTTCAAAAAGGGCAAGAAGGAGGACCCAGGTAACTATAGACCAGTCAGCCTTGTCTCCATCCCTGGAAACATGGTGGAACAACTTATCCTCAGTGCAATCTCTAGGCATATCAAGGATAAGAGGGTCATTAAGAGCAGTCAATATGGTTTTACCAAGGGGAAGTCATGTTTAACCAACCTGATAGCCTTTTCTGAGGACATAACCAGATGGGTATATGATGGCAGAGCAGTGGATGTGGTTTATCTTGATTTCAAGCAAAGTATTTGACACTATCTCCCACAGCATCCTCACAGCTAAACTAAGGAAGTGCAGTCTGGATGATCAGGTAGAGAAGTGGATTGTG
>NW_010301503.1:12934-21271 GCF_000700745.2 Antrostomus carolinensis
GTGTGGTTAGTAGGTCAAGAGTGGTTCTCCTCCCCCTCTACTCTGCCCCGGTGAGGCCGCATCTGGAGTACTGCGTCCAGTTCTGGGCCCCACAGTTCAGGAAGGACAGGGAACTGCTGGAGAGAGTCCAGCATAGAGCCACCAAGATGATTAAGGGAGTGGAGCATCTCCCTTATGAGGAAAGGCTGAGGGAGCTGGGTCTCTTTTGCTTGGAGGAGAGGAGACTGAGGGGTGACCTCATTAATGTTTATAAATATGTAAAGGGTGACTGTCAGGAAGATGGAGCCAGGCTCTTCTCAGTGATATCCAATGGTAGGACAAGGGCCAATAGGTGGTTCCATGTAAACATAAGGAAAAACTTCTTCACTGTCAGAGTGACAGGCCACTGGAACCGGCTGCCCAGAGAGATTGTGGAGTCTCCTTCTCTGGAGACATTCAAAACCCGCCTGGACGCCTTCCTGTGTAGGTGATCTTGCTCTGGCAGGGGGTTTGGACTAGATGATCTTTCGAGGTCCCTTCCAATCCCTACCATTCTGTGATTCTGTGAAAATCTTAGTCAATGTTAGCATTATCACTGAGGAAAAAAAACATATTTCAGTAACCAAGCTTGAAATTTAATGCCATACCTTTTGCTTACTCACATATCACCATATTACTATTTTATCATTTATAAGTCATTAGAAACGGTGATTCAAAATATTGGTTGTCCAGCTTCACTTGTATTATTGCATTGCTCCTTGGGAAATTTATGCAAAATGGATTCTTTTCAGCAGTTGTATATTCTTTTTCTTTTTTCTCTTCTTAACTCAGCTTACCTTCACTAACAGAGATAGATTTTATTTCTATCTTTCTAATGAAAGAATGAAAGATAGGACTAAACCAAAACTTAACATCTATAAATACCTGAACTGAAGTTTGAAGCCCAGAAGGCAACAGAATGATGAAAAGGAAAATTTGTCAGATATATTCAACATAACTTTTAACAGAAAACTTGCCTTTTTAAAGAAATTGTTTGACAAATAATGAAGATTAAACAGATTTGATTAAAAACTGCATGTTGCAATGGATCTTTTTCCTTGTTACCACTGATGTTTTGACACTTGTTGAGTAAACTGATATTAATATAACATTAGGAAAAATTCCCCTCCTGAGAGGAAATCTAGCTAAACAAAGTGATAATTAATGTTTTCTATCATATTTATTTAACTAAAATGGCTGATTAGACGTTAAACAGAACAGAGGTTAATGATCTATGTTATTTGTATTATAAAAATAAAAGAAAGAATAAAATAGGGTTAATGATGTATCCCATCATTGTTATTATGGGGATTAAATGCATGCCATTGTCCATTGCACTGAAAAAATGTGCCCCAAGCTGCGAGTATTTAGCAAAATTTTATTATTGTTTAACCTTATGCTGTCCCTAAGTACTCTCATTGTATTTTTTAGTGTGGATTCTATATGTTTTAGATAGGTCTGTGACTTTGTATATAAAAATGGAAGAAATAAACTCATATCTGATTTAGTCCAGCCTGTATATGAAAGCTGTGATTTATTGCAGAAACATGAAATGAAATAGGAGAGTGGAAAGGATAAAAGGTGACCAGGCTGAAGATAATCTGAATTTGTTTCTCATACCTACAAGCTGTCCTTGTCTTTTCACTTTACCTTTTGTTTTGAATATTTGTATCACAACAAAATGTCCACTGGGAATAAAAAAAAGATATCAACTGGTGAGATAAAACTATCTATTTATTATTGGTTGTTTTTGTTATGATTGTGTGTGTCAATCCAGAACAAGACTTTACTGTGCTAGGCTCTTTACCAACAGAGAATACCAGATGGTCCCAGCTCTAGAGAGTTTATAATCTGAATCAACAGGGTGAATGATGAGGCATAACATGAAGCAGTAGTGTGAACAATGTGATGGCAGCAAATGTTACATTAGTTCCATAATTTGTCGCTGAAAGCAAGGAGGGAGGATTTAGTATTTTTACTGGTGCACTAGGTCTAATATTGTGATGGTGACCCTGTTAGCACTTTGCAGCATTGTGAATACTTTTGATGATGACACTGGAAAGCAGCCTCATGGCTGCATACTTACTTCCTCCCTCTCCAAACTGCCCCTGCACCTCTGTCCAGAGGACTAGAAAGGTGCAGAAAATAAGAAAAAGATGACTGATATGGCTGTCAAGAAAGGAGGAGATGAAACTACCGTAGGGGAAGGACAAGTTTGGACCAAACAACTAACCATATTTTTAGCCAAAGAAAATTACCTGCTTTAGCTACTTTTACTTTCTTCTGCTGGACCTTCTCATTGGCTTGCTTCTGTAGTTTTACATTAATAATCAATGGTCAGAGGGAGAAGAAACCATGTGAAAACCCCTGCTGTGGGCAGAGTTTCCTCTATGGGTTGTGCTCCAATTCTTTCATGACATGGAGAAGCAAGGGTCCTTCTACTCCCTACAGATGCAGTTCCAGCTTTGTCTTTTGAAATACTGTTATCTATAGCTGGTGTCCATATGAAACTTGATTCAGACTGTAGAATAATCTCAGAATTATTAGACTCCTTCAGATTTAGGGAGTCCAAGGCAGATCTTCATATTTCAGGTGTCACCTCCTTTTTTTCTGTCCTGAATGTTTTTAGAGGACAGAAACCTGGTTGTACTTCAACTAGTCCCTTTGTTTAACTCGTATTGCTTCTTTATGTTAATAATAATACACTAACAATGCTTTTTTAACAAACAAGGAATATGGAGATGCTATAGTTGCTTGCTTGGCAAGAGTAGCTACAAGTTCTATACGTGAGAATATGAAGACAGTAGTGAAGATATATGTTTAAAAAAAATCTAGATGCAGTTTAAGGAAAATAAAATATTTCTGTTTTTCTACAATTTAATCTGAAGGAGAAGATAAGGATTATTTAATTTTCTGAAGATGATTCCTTTTTCACTTTCTTTGCAAATTAGAAAAATTTTATCTTTAGTTGGTAAATTCCATCACTTTTGCCATGAAGTGTAAGAACAGAGTGGAATATAGGTGCATAGGTGCTTTGTGCAGCTTCCCTTGATGAATGGGTAAGCCAAGAGATGATTGAATTATAAAAATGAAAGATGTCAAGTGTTTTTGAACAGTTCTTCTGAGAGCTCTGCACCAGCTTTAAGGGACGTATTCACTGAGTGGGAATTGGCAGGAGCAGCACTGACCTTTCATGTGTAACAAAGGCAATTAAAAAAGACCAGGAAAACAGAAGAAAAACAAGTTTTCTACAGTTTGACGTCTGCAAATACTTACCAATGGAACTTTCATTCACTGAAGTCTATGAAAAAATAAGATCCTACAGAACATACAGTCCTGCTTCTTCTTACTGCCAGTGACAGCAAAGAAGTATATGAGCAGTCAATTTAAATTGTATTTCCTCAATTGAAAGAGATAACTAAATAATAAAGTAGGTAGTGAGATAAGGACCTAAGTGAAAACAAATTATTTCAAAGCAATCTTGAGTAATTTTCCCAGCATTATATTTTACGTATTGTAAAATTAGGTCCAGGTTTTAGAGGAATGATAAGAATTGCTCCCACATATGTTTAACAATCTACCTTAATATTGAGAAAAAGATTGTGTAATTGCATGGAGCTTAGACTTTGTTTTCGAAAGATTAATTTCTTTTATGTTTCGGACTCTTCTGTTTTATCAACCTACCTAAACTTGTATTAACAACTTTTAAAAATGTAATTGTCATAGCTACATTTTCTAGCATAACGAATTAAAAAAACAGAAACACTTAAAATACTTTACATAGATTTCAGGTCTGTTAAAAACAAGATTGATGTATATGCGTTATGTAAGTATCCTGAGGAACTTTCACTGGAGGCATTTTGAGGTAAAGACATTGTCAGAAAGAAAGACAAAAGGTAAGAAATAAAGGATGTCTGGTTTTGATTTTTTTACAAGTTTTTTTAAAGTAACTTCTTTTATTTCACAAAGCTTATATTGTCCAAACTTCTACCATTTTTATCTTTCTCAAGAACCATTTTTGACTCAAGTCTGTCATCTGAACTAATTATGATGTGTTTCCCCCAAAAAGAGTTCAATTTATAGGGACCATATCTGGAAAAACTAATTTCAAAAAGGAATGTAACTTCCCACAATGTTCTGAAAGTTGTGGAGACAAGTGTGTTTATAATTTCCCTCCTACTTTCAATCTCTGTCATGGGACCAAGGAATTAGGAGTCTGAGCACAGATGTCAAATACTTCTAGCATTTTTTCACCTCTAATACTTGTATAAAAGCAGAAATGCAAACTGAAAAGAAGAAATTGTGGGAAAAAAAGAATAGTAAATAGACACTGGAGAAAAGGGGAGGTGCTGAGAACCTGACAGAAGCGAAAAAGAAAAAAAAGTAATTTGAAGTAGGAAATGTAAACTAGAGTGAGGCTGGTGATTGGTAGGAAATAGGTAACCATTGAAAGTTCCTAGAAAATATATTATCACTATAATACATCTTAATGAATGAATAATTTTTAAAGCATACATCTATATATGTAATACATACTGTAAGTTCTTTTTTCCTTTGAGTATAAACACATGTGTAAGCATAATTCCTCATTTCTAATAGTCATGTTTTCCCTCATTCCCTCATGTGAGATTGCTGCCAGGCAGGTTAAATTCTAGTTCTATCTAATCTCTGCCATAAGGGAACATGGAAGCTATTCAGGAAACGCTGCTGCATTATCCTCAGGGTAGCATTTAGATTTCTACCACTTCTTGTAATTCATCATGTATTTATATTAAGACTATCTTTTATAATTTGTCAGCACAGGGAAACCTGACCATTGGGGTGTCTATACCATATTACAGTACAAAGTAATAGTAAGGCAACCTCATATGACTGAAACTATGGACACATCTGCAATATGAGTAAGCAGAGCTGATGTACATCTTATGACTGTTAGATATTCCTTTAACTATGAAATCATCTGCTTGCAAAATGTCCTGTTTTGTTTTCTAGCATAAGGTAATGGCACGCCAAATACCAAATAAGATAGTGAGGAGCAGACTCAGCTATTTCTATTTCTTTTGTACTGCAACTGCCTCTCTGAATGGTTCTGGAAACTGTAATGGGCCTTCTCAAAAGGAAAGATGTCCTGAATATAAATAAAGACATCACTGACTATTTCTGATTAATTGTTTTGATGTCAAACCAAATGTTCAACCTGTATTGTTTGACAATGCTGTTCACTCTTTTTGAACTGTATAAGACAGTTTTCTAACCAAATGTTTGCATTTCTTTGATTAATGAATGCTTGCGCAAAATATTTTGTCAATGCTCTTCCTCTGTTGGATACCATCTATTTAAATCTGTTTTTTCCAAAGTAATCCATGAATTATCTTGTTAGCTTCAATGTTCATTGTGCAGCCAAAGCTTCCCTCACCTGTTTAAAAATATAGAGGGGAATAATGTCTTAGGGAGTAGGTTAGCAAAAGAAAGAGGACAGTAAGAAATTAATCTTAACAAACATTGTATGACCGGAAAGGACCCACTTGTTTTTCTGCACTTAGTTGAATTCAGTGTGCAAAACATAGTTCTCACATGAGTTTGGTCAAGCATCTCTTGATGTTCTTTGAAGCAATCACAATTTTTAACTTCAGTTTTGGGCTTTGGGTTAAAAACACAGACATAGTTTGAGTAAGATTTAAGAAATTATTTATAAGGTGTCAGATCTTGACTTGCCTGGAATAGTCTTGTTTTCCAGAAGCAGGTGCTTAGTACCTTCTGATAGTCAGTTTTTTACCCAGTTGTGCTGATGCTAGTGAGAGGTGCCAAAATTATTTCTGTAAAAGAGTCTATGTACCCAAACTGCTAGTCTTTCATTTGAAAATCTTGACAAAAGTGAGTTTACTATTCTTAGGGGCCTTAATGGTGACTTTGAATGGACAGATCCAACCATTTATAATAAAAAAAATCCTTTGGTGAAACACTTCTTTCACCTGTACAGCAAATCTTCAAATGTTCTTGTTGACCAGAATGGACCCATTTTTCCAATGTTGGTGTGTGCTGTGTGAAAAGAACAGATAAAAGCAGAGAAAATTATTTAATGGACAGCAAAAGCATCTATCAAACAAGGTCTAAGGTACAGGACTTAAAACTTCAGCAGTATTCTCATCATGTAACTCATCATTTTAAGCTTACTTTCTCACTGTCATGCTGGAAACTTAATACTTCCATGAAGCTATTTCTATGTAGTCTATTTTGCTTAAGCAGACATGAGATATGCCTGCTTCTTATTTCATCTGCATATTATCTGTAGCAACAGGCTCCTCAGATCAATGAGGCATTTTGACACGATGAGAGTACATGATGACAATAATAAAATGTCCTATTTTTTATTTGCATTTGCATTTGTTACAGAATACTTTTGGAAAAGTGCATGCTTCGTGCTTCAATTGATAAAACCATCACCTTTTGCTTATATTCCAACCTCAATGAAGGCATTGTCTTGCGTAAGGATGGTCTTAAGCACTTGCTAGTTGTTTTTTGATGCAGAAGCTGTAATGTTTTGTACCTGAAACATGCAGAGTTATGCAAATATGTGCTTTACAGACATTTTTAGAATAAGTTGGCAGTTATGATGTCAGCTGAGTTATTTCTTCCATAAACAAACTCTTAGAATATTCTGTATGAAGGAACAAAACTGGAGAGAACATTTTATGGGTGAAGGAAGAGCAGTAACTCAGGCTATCAAAGAGAAAATATTATATAATCATTATTTATATGGTGTCTTATTTCCTTCCCTAAAGTCAGTCTTTTTGTAATTGTTTGTTTTCCTGATAATTCTTCAATTTTTCCTTTGTATTTCATGAAGTCTACTTTTCATTATTGGAATAATATTACTGACACAATAGGTCATTAGTGAAGTAATTGAAATAAATCTGAAATTATGTGTGATAAAAACCAATTCATGATACATTCTAATTTTATTTTGACCAATACAGTCAAGGTGACTGTGCATGAAATGTAATTTGGCCAACAGCTGTTTCCATTGCATATGCAATGTGAATGGAATAGAGAGCTATATAATTGGTAAAGGAACTCATGAGATTGCATTAACAAGTGGGAGTGTTTCTCCCCAATAATGTAACAAATGATAAGTTTAAAAGAAGTTAGTAACTTGTGAGCAGAATCAAGCATCCTAATGTTGATAGGACTGTGATAGTTTAACTTAGCTGGCAGGCAAACAAGATACAGCCACTCACAGCAACCCCCCTCCCCTCACCCCAGGGAATCAGAGAGAGAATTGGAAGGGTAAAGGTCAGGAGACTTGTAGGTTGAGATAAGAACAATTTAATAATTGGAGTAAAAATAAACTTAAAATAATAAGAATAATAAGAGTCATAATGGTAAAAACTCTCTCTATATATATGAGTGATGCAGAGTACAATTGCTCACCACCCCCCAATAACGACCCTGGAGGAGTGAAAAGGAACCCCAAAACTGAAATCACAATCCCAGAAAAACTAGCCTGAGCAATTCCTGAGAGAATCCCCACCCTTTCCAGTCAATCCCAGTTAATATACTAAACATGACGTAATATGATATGGAATATCTCATTGGCATATCCAACTGTCACTTCTGGGTTTTACTAACTACTACACTTTTCTTCTCCACTCCCCTCTTCCAGTCCTCTCTTCTTGGAAAGTGCCCAAGCCCAGTGTCCTTGTAATTATCAACATTGTTCTCATAACAATCCTCACTGAAACCAAAACACAGTGCTTTCTAACTACTAAGAAGAAAATCAACCCTATCCTAGCAAAAACCAGGAAAACAGTAAATTTTAGTTAGGCAGTGAATCCCTGTGTCTGAATCAGCCACGATATGCTAGCATGTTGGCTTATTGAGTGGAGACTTAAAATGTCCAGCAATAAGCAGCTGCCCTTGCAAGAAGTAAAGGGGTTAGGGATTAAACATTTCAAGTCAGAGATTTATTTTTCTATATGCTTAAAAGCCATAGCTCATAGGCTATTCCTATTGTTTTCTAGTCTTCCATTATCAGCAATGATCTTAACATCTTTAACCTTTCATACTACAGGTTCACCATTAAATGTCAGATAACTTGTTTCATAGGCTAATTTTTCTTTTTCGTTTTTACACTTATGTCAACTTCCATGACATTATAGCTCTTTAACTTCTTCAGTGAAATATAGTGTCAGAAGGAAACATTTTCTCATTCAGAATTATGTATTCTAGAACCATATTCACTACAGTGAACTTCACAGGTCATCTAGCAATGCATTTTCTGTAAATAGTTTGGATTATAATCTATTGTTTTTGCAGGGA
>NW_010301503.1:21297-28026 GCF_000700745.2 Antrostomus carolinensis
TGGCTATGAGCATTCTAAATCAAGCATCTTTCTTTGAATTTAAGGAATTGTTATAATTGTCTTTTCTAAAAATTTAATACATTAAGTAATTTTCCACCCTTCAAATTTGTTGTCCTATAGATAGTGTCATATGCAGGTATATGGAAAAAATGGGGAGGACATAAAAAAATCAGTTCCTTTTGGCAACTAAGAAAACAGTAAGCAGTGAAGGCAAGTGCTGGTGCAATGAACTTGCCTTCCCTGTATCCATTTACGTGTCATTACTGCTTTATCATGTATTCCATCTTCTCTAAATTATGATCCTAGCCCGAGAAGATAAAGAGTCTAAAGATTTGCAGTGAGGGCAGTCCTCTGTCAGTGGTTTCATCAAATGGCAACAGAGAAGCATACAAACGCTGAGTCTGAGGTTGACTGTATGTTGCTTGCATGGTAAGATGGGGTTGTAATACATTTCTTGAGTTCTGACCACTTGATTGAAAGGCTTACATCATGCAGTTCTGAAGGGTGGTCCTTGGTTGCTTGGATAAACATCTAGTGTCATCTGAGATGGTCTGAGGTAACCGAGACATTCATGTGGAGATGGTAGATATGCTGTAAGACTTACAGGAATATTGCTTCTGGAGTGGTGGCTGGAGGCAAGGTTGGTGTCACAGAACATCTAAAATGGCAGAGAGATCTACTCAACAGCTACCTCCAAATGCCTTTGTTTAGGCAGTAGACCCCTTCTAAGTGTTTCTTTCATGTGTCTTGTATACAACCCTGTATAGAAGGGTTGTGCACCACTGTGACTGGAAAAAAACCCAACAATACATATTTGTACATTCTAAATGCAAACTCTAATTAAATGCCATTTATAGTTTTCCAGATCCATTTATTTTGCTGTATATCTTGGTACTTGTGCACCTTTCAGGAAACCCCATTGAGCCAGTTCTACTGAGAAGCAACAAATATAGCACAAGGACCGGAGTGAGCCATGGCAAACCACTCAAAATCAGTTACTTGCTCTGACTTGAAGTTTGAAGTCCAAGTCTGAAAGAGAAGATGTCCTGTTTTCCTGCAGTCAAGTGCAAGGGAAGCTTATTTTGTGTTGAGACATGACAAGAAATAGCAGAGCTTGTCCCTCATTCTTCCCTTAGTCCTACAATAGCATCAGCATTGTTCATGTTTTGTTGTGCCGTGCCACAATTCCCTCCTGGTTTCTGTGTCTGTCAGAAAGATATTCCCACAGGAAACTGTAGAAATCCTGCAACACTACACTGAAAACGATAGGTGTGCTTGTGCTGTAGCAGGGGGTCAGAAGGTAGAGATTAATGGGAAGGAAGCAAAAAGTCAGCAAAACTTCTCTGCCAGAACATCTATACTATGTACAAGAGGAAGTGAATGATGTGGAAGAGGGATAAAGTGGGTTATTTTTTGCTCTAAAAAAGGCCAGAGCTGACCTCATCCTAGGTTAGTAGGATGTGTTCAGAAGTGAGGTATACTTATTCACAGTTCTCAAAGTTTAAAAGTTCACATTTTTTTGCAGTTGATAAGAATAATTAAGCTTTTGAAGAGGGCTAATGTAGCAAAAATGATTAGCAAAAGACACGACACCAGTAGTATTTTTAATTTATTTAGGGTAGCCAAGGTAATATAACCTGATATTGGATGAAGAAGCAGGAAGCTTTAGACAAACTTTGACAATGTGTATCACAGTTTCTCTCCAAAATTTTTTCCAGAGGATCTTAGAGTACTTTATAAATATTAATTAAACTGATTCCTAAATTATACTTTGCTTATTTTGCAATTAATAAATATAGACATATATTCTAAACATATAGAAGGGATTTACATGTAAATACTTACTTCATCACATAGAACTGAGGCAGTTCTAACAAGATATTTTAAAAACATACCACCTGACAGTATGACCTAGTATTCTGCAATAACTGACCTGGTTTATTCATTAAAAAAATGAATAGCAATAATTTACTGTACCTACTACATCAACTAAAGCTGAAAACGAAAAAAAAGTATAGATAAATTCTTAATGATAGCATCTACCCAGGCAAACCGAAGTCTACATTATAAGACATATTTTTTGAATCATCCTAAGTTTTGATCTTGTCATCATTTGTTCCACTCAAACAGAAGTTTTGGAAACTGTTTTGTATTATTGCAAGGTGTATTTTTAACCTGGGGTCTCTACAAGGTAAAGACAAGGAGTAGTGCACTGTTTGACCCGTCACAGGAATTCCAGATAAAACCCCAGAAGTTGAGCCAGAGATAATCACAAGATCTGGAATCTACAATAACAAACCATTCATATATCTACCTGTCAGCTGTCTTCCTCTAAGGGAGGGACACAAGGTCACTGAAATGGCCACTTTCCATCCTTTTTTTTTCCTGGACATACTGTGGGTTAGATGGAGAATCAGATATTTACAGGAAAATATTTTTCCATCAGGACTAAGTGATTTTATTTCAGATGTTGTTAGTTAGGATTTTGTTATCCTTTTTTGCAACTTCTCATAAAAAAGTACTATGTTCATCAAGGCCGTATAGTTATTTTTGTCATCTTCTTGAGAATTATATTTCCAAGTTTTATTAAAGGAATATATTCTAATTAAATAAATCAGGTATCAGCTTTTCCATTAAATGAAAGTGAGAATGCATAGAAGAAAAGACAGAATCACAAAACAGAAGATGGATCACTTACTGTATTCAGTTAAGCAGTTCTACCTGGAACAGTACAACACATATTATCAAGTGTATGGTAAGTACAAGCAGTACCACTACACTCCCAGTCCTATTCCCTTATAAATTTTTAAAATAGCTCAAATCCCTAGATCCACAAAAGATTTTGTTTTAAGATCTCCTAACACAGTCACAGCTGTGGCTATTCGAATAATAAGATCTGTAACTTTTATTGTCTTGGTGGTTAAATGGATGGGTAATATTAGGTAGTGATGTGACAATGCCAAATTCTTGGATTTCATTATTCTCTATTTTATGAAAAGAAAAATGTTGAAATTGTTAGAATCAGGCAGTTTCATCTGTGATTTTCTCCATTAAAAGAAGATTGATTTTGTTTAAAAGCAAAAGCAAACAAGCTATGATCTTGGCTCTTCTGGAGTGTTTAATCCATGTTCAGTTGCACTTTGCGTGCAAACTTTGGAGAGAAACCAGTAAGGAAAGAGGAAAAAGAAATGTTGCTTTGATTAAGTTGGATAGTTTGAAAGAGAGAGTGGATTTGAATAGTCCAGATATATTCCGCAGTTAGTACTTCTGTGAGGCAATAAAACAGAATGGTTGTATGGCCGTGCCTGCACCCCTGCTCCTCACACAGTCAGTGTACCTCACAGCCTTGTGTTTATTTATCAGTGCCATGGCTGGCTTCAGAACAGTGCTATTCTCGTTTTTCAGAGGCTGGGAGGGAACTGTGAGGTGCCTGAGTTCACACAGGACGTTGGTGCAAGAACAGGCAACGGAGCTCTATTCTCCTGGGTAGCGCGTTGGCACTCTGACAGCTGAACCCAACTTCCTTCTCTCCGAGCCTGCACAGGACACAGAAATGTATTCATTTGGCAAAGGGGGATGGGAACCCCTGCATCCCTTCCTCATTTTGTTTTTATTTTGGAGGGGCTGGTTGCAGTTCTCATGCAGGGCAAGGTTATTTAAACTTGATGAGGGTAGCCACATGTTATTCAGTGTTTCCTAAATTGTAGAAAAGGTGAATTCCAGACAGAGCACAAAATCTATGTAACCACACAAAAGGCAGTACCAGTGGCTTCTACTAGTGTATATAATAGATGTTAATAATTTGTTGTTGGTCAAAGTCTCTATTTACTATCATTATCTTTATATGCATATAGTATATGTTTAAAGGTAAAAGAAGCAGCATGAATAGCATGTTTTCAATGAAAAGGATTTTTTTCCATTTTTTCTTTTATCTGGTCTTATAAAGATACTCTAGAAGTCACATCTAAAACCTTTTTATAGTTGAAAGGAAGGTCCATTGTTTTGAATGACTTCATGATCATACTATTTATAAAACTGAATTTGTTTTCCTGATTTTTTGAAAAAGGTGTCTTCCTGTTTAAGTTGATTTTATGTGTATGTAATATACTGCTCTTGTACCAAAACAGAGTACGGTAGTAATATTTTATCATACTTATCAGTGTCAGTATTTTTTCTTACTAGTTCTGTTAAGATAGTATTGTTCTTTTTCAGATGCTGTCTCCATAAAAATGAGACCATAGGCTCTTTGGGGAAAAATGTAAGTTTTTCTCATATACAGATTATAGATCTATATTGTTGATGTGGATCAAACATATTTTCATATTTTTAAAAAATCAGATTAATTTTCTGCATTTGAAGAAAGATGCAGAACTTTTCTGAGAAATGTTAGTTGACCTCAGATTTCCTAAGAAGCTGAGTCCTGGTTTTACAGTTTGATACACCTCAGCAGTCATGTGCATTTGCTACTTCAAACCAAAGTGATTTTACATCTGCTTATGTATTTTTGTGTAATAGGTTGTGCAGTGTGCTTTGTAACAGGCTGAATTTAAGTAGTAGTTGATAGTAGTTGATCTTGGAATAGCAAAAGCAGCAACACAGAGAATTATTCTTTTCCTATCTAAGTTTGTCTGTCCTATAATGAATTAAAAGCAGTAACTGTTTTTCTTTTGGAAGAGCGCTGTGTGTATCACAGCAAGGAATGGAAATAAGGGGCAAAGCTGATACATGCTTAGTGCTTTGTAGACTTTTCTGTCTTGATTTGGTTGTTCTATATATACAACTTGTCATAAAGAAGAATTTAAAGGGGTGAAATGGAGGTAGGAAAAATTTTAAAAGAATCAGAAAAGAAAAATCAGTTGATAATCAACATGTACTTTTTATTTATAGATGGATGTTTTGCATCTGTGTAGGCAAGAACATGCATTTCCTGCTAATGCCAGTGATCCACCAAAGGTAGAGGAAAGAGTTTTACATTGCATACAGTTGTTTGCTATCCAGCTGAGACTAGGAGATTCTCACAGAAACAAGGAGAAATTAATGTATCTGTAGAATTTGTGTGTTTTAGATATTTTCATTAAATGTATTTGCTTATGCATATATCTATCCATATCTACCTATCTACCTTAAGCTGGATTAATTTAAACATAATTTAGTAAATTTTTACATATAATAAATTTCTTCCCCAAGATCTAAAAATTTGGACTCTGAGACTTAATATCCCATAACAAGTGCTCTGCTCCACAGCATATACTTCGCTTTATCTGACAACTCAGGGAAGATATCCCCATTTGAACTGCATGGTTAGATGGAGGCTTGGCACCACAGGAATCACAAAAGTTGAATCTATCTTCTAGTAATTGTTTGTGGCAGTGAAGTCTCCCTGGTATACAGTAAGGTATTGGGAGATGTGCTTGTCAGAATTTGTGAAGCTATCTGTTATTATATTAAATATCAAAGTTATAACTTCAATCATTAATCAACATCAAGTGTATAACAACTTAAAAAAGATATTTTTTGGGGAAAGGGAGAAATAGTATCAGTCACTGTCAATTCCACAGAGCACAAAACAAAGAGGAGAGCTACTAATGCTTATGAATTAGATTAACAGTAGAACTTTTCAAAACATACTTAGTGGTAGATTGATAATTTAGTATCAAAAAGAACAATCTCCAAGAGATTTCCCCACTATTGAACAGATCCATTACAGGCATTTTAATGTCATGCAATAAAAAACTGAAAGAGGGAATATGCTATAAACTAACTTAATTGTAGGAGAACAGTCTCCTTAGAAGGAAAGTGTATGCAAGGCAAACTTCACTCATTTCCTACTTGCTGTGGGACTGAAGTTACTTGAAATAGCCTGAAAAATAACCCTACTTTGCTTATCCCAAGGGACAGTACACACAATTGAGTGCATTAGTCACTGCTGATAGGGTTGAACCTGGTTGTATATCCAGATTTTGTTCTACTATTCTAGATACAGTAAAGAGGGAATAAAAGGACTACATACTTTCCTTTGGAAAGACAAAGATATTGTTTGAATGGAAATGAGAAGCTTTTATTAAGTCAGCATGCAAAATGTGGCAAAAGTACAATTTCCCATTGTTGTCAGCATGCATTACATTTGTCCCTCAATCAGAAGCAATAAGTCCAAGTGAGAAACTAGCAAAGTATCAACCTTCCAGAGAACCTGTTGTTTATTTTCTGCAGCACTTTAATCAGTGTGGGGGATTTTTCACAGCTGCTGCTAAATGATACTTGCCAGTTAAGATGTTGTGTAATTTTCAGATTTACATTGTGAATATTCAGTGAAGTGAATGCAGTCACTTTCACACAATCCTGTTACATGTCACCCCACTTATCATTAACGTTTCATTTGGTCCACTTCAGAAGACACCGCTTTCCTAGTGCCACCAAAATAAATGTGGCTAAGTAAATAATACAGTAACATTTTCTTCACAGAGATCACTCTCATGCTTTTATGATTTACAAGTCATTTCTTAAATCTCTGCCAAAAATAAACTTTTTTTGTGATGATATCCACTTATGTTCAGTTGTTAGTATGAAGCCAGACGTTAGTATCTGCGCACTGAACCATAAAGAATTTTTCAATAATATGCTATCCGGTTTCTGTGGAAGGTTATTATGTTCATTAATCACTTATAAATAAGTATGAAGGAATTTGATTCTAGGTTTCCATTCCTCAGTTGAACATTCAACTCCTGCTGA
>NW_010301503.1:28051-36763 GCF_000700745.2 Antrostomus carolinensis
TTGCTTATTTATTTGTTTTTTTTCATGGAGACAAAATGAGCTTCAGAACTAATATAGAGAACCTGGAGGTAAGTACCACCTTCACCAAGGAAATAATATATGAAGAAAGTTATCTATCTTTTGCACACAAGTGGTTCTATCCTTCTTCCTTGTGATTCTTGATCCTCCTTCTGTTGTAGGTATTTGAGGATTTTATTTATTTATTTATTTATTTATTTATTTATTTATTTATTTATTTATTTATTTTTAAGTGGAAACCAGGAAAATTACAAGGACATGCTATTATTCAAACTGTTTCTGATCTTTCTTTTCCTTAATGCAGGTAGGTCCAAGAACACAGTACTTCACATTTTGAGGTCAATAGATTCGAACTATTGTATTAGTGAATATGAAGTAATACCAGCAATGTAAGCACTGTTAAAATAAGAGTACCTGCATTTGTCTGAACATATTGTGTGTTATAAACCGTAACAAATGAGGAGGGAAGAGATTCTTGATTTATAAAACTCCTTTCTCTCATATGTTCTAAGCTCTATACTTTTTTTGCAAGTAATGTCATTATATTGAACAGAATTGGCTTCCTCACTAAATACTGGATGTTGAAGTTGAGCAAAACAGGTATGGAAAAGAAATCTTAATGTTACCTGACATCACCTGACATATTCTTCAGTCTATCAGTCATCTTCTCCTTCTAAAAGATGAAATCTATCAGTCCTTACAATGTTGTACTTTGCGGAGTGACTACAGTAACCACCAGCTCTTTAGTATCACTTCTTAAAACAAATTCTTTTTAGCATTCTGGTCCTGAACATGTCAGGAGAAGTCTATACATGTAGCCAAGCAACTGCATGTAGCTATCCCTTGCTCCAGGTATTGAGTGCCTGGGTAGGTCTATCCGTGTATCAAATTTATGTAACTGAAACATGAATCAATATTATTCTTCATGCATCATCAGCGACCATCTCCTAGGCTAACACAACCCATAGGTTAGGATAAATTAAGGAATAATTTCCCTGATGAGCTGGAAAAAAAGTGGGTTTCTAAAATTCTGGAAGAGCATTACTTTTCTAATTGTTGAGGCAGATTTTTGTCTGAAAACACAAGATAGAAACAATTTCTGCAGGTGAGAGATTGTCTGAAAAGTGCTGTCATCAGTTTGGAGGAAAGTAAATTTATTATTAAAGTTTTTTTCAGGAAGAAATTTTATGCTTTAGCATAATTACTGATGGTTATGTGAAGAACTTTTCACTGTATTTATGAACACTATGAAAAGTGGGATCGGGTTTTATGGAACTCCCTTTATAATGACTTTGTTGAACTCAGGTTAATTATGAGGGAGGCCTTGTCTGAAAGCACACTGCAGAACAAAAGGGATCCATTTTTTTCATTCTACTGTTTGTATTTTACCCTTTCTTCTTTCATCTGTTTTCATCTTATGGAAGCGATTAAAAGTGCTAATGAGACATTTGATCTTGCTTCAGGCAGTCATTTTCTGGTTAACACAACAGGGGTATCAAGCATCTATTTTGGTGTTATAGGAAGGCAACAGGCTGGGGTCACATATTCTTGTCTCTTATACCTACCCAACTGTGGCAATCCTTTTTCTGTTACCTGAAATACTTATTAAACTATTTTATTTTTCTGTCTGCACCTCTTATATGAACTCCTTGTCACTAATTTATGTCAGGAAAAGATCTAACTGTTACAGGTGTTTCCAATTTAGAAGCCGGTCAGAAGTATTCAAAACATTTTTTTTTTCTTTTGGGAGCAAATTCTAGTCAAGTTGAGAATTATAGATGTGTTGTTTAGTTCAAGAAACAAGTGGTGACTGATGAGCAGAAGTAGCGCTTGAACCTGGGACCCGAGGAGTAGAGTTTAATAAATTGAGGTATCAGTCTACAGAGAACAGTACCGTTTGAAAACATGATTTCTTTCATGTTGGCTTAGTTTTTCAGAAACCATAACCAAACCTGACAGTTCTGAGCCATTCAATTCATCAGTCTTATTTATCAGCAGAAAGTCAGAGAATGCTTTTGGGCCTGTGTTCCGCAAGCACTGATAACTATGCGTATAGACAGCACTGTTTGTATTATATAGTATACATAGTAGAACTGGGACAGCAGTTTTGAGTTAAAGGAAGCACCCAAGGTATGAGACAGACCCGGAATATTTCATCCATTAGTGTGAATTTTGCTTTTGAGGAAATAACTCTTGTCAATCACCAATGCTCTTTTTTTATGGTATAATCAAATTCTCATTGGTAACTTGCATGTGGTGCTCTTCTAGTGTCTACTTAAAGATGATGTCAGTTAGACATTTAAAGGAGGCAAACTTGTGAGTTCTCTTCCAGAAAGGAACACAGGAGAACAGAGAGGCTAATTAGTGGAAATACTTACCTATAATCCAGTTGTAATAAATAATAACAATAAATGACAAACACTTTTGCTCTGAGTCTGACAGCAAATGCTGCTAAGTACGTATATGCATATGCATTAAGTCTGTTGGTCAGTGAAATGTGTTCCAAAGTTTTAGCACCAAGCAGAATAATATATGACCATCAGAAGTATTCAGTAGGCAACACCAAGTTTATGAACTGCCTTCCTTTTCTCCCACCTAATATTGGAGCAAAACTTTGTGCTTAACAAATAACTTTTACGAGAACATTTAAAAGCATACAAAAACTAAAAAACAAACAAACAAACCAAAACAAAACCCCACAGGCTTTGTTTCTGCTATGTGGAAAAAGGAGAATAGGCCCAAAGAGAAAAGAGTAAATATCACAAATTAAATCTTTAAAACCTGGTGAATTGTCAGCATTTTCTGGAGTTCTTTTTCCCCAGATATTTTTCCTCTGAAAAAATAACCAAACATTGCTTGGTCAATAACTTATTTGGAAGCATTTCTTTTAAGAACTGGATTTTTAAAATTATAATATAATAGTATAATATAAATTTTATGTGTAATATTTAATTTTGTTACTGAACATTTTTGCTTATTTAGATTAGTGTAATCTCTAAAATTACACTTCCAATGCAATAAATTATAAGCACAAATTTTCTTTATATAAATAAACTGTTTTAGTTGCTTGATGAGTATTTCAAGTTTCAAAACTTCAAAGAAATTTTAGATTGAAATAATGAATTCCAATGAAAAAACATTCTGAAAATATTTAATTTTTTTTCTTCAAAGATCTTTAAAATTTATGAATATTTCATTAAATATATCTGCTAGTAAACTTATTTCTTAGAATATTACTGAAACAAAGACAAAAAGAATGGAAAGAAAATCAAAGCATGTTAAAAAACTGAGATAAAAATGTGCAAAAATGCTTTTTTCCTGATGAGTATTCAGGAGCATGTGAAACTGAGAGCTGTAATATATAGTCACTTAGTGTATTCTTATTATTCTTAACTTTACAGTTATTTAGTCTTACACAAATCAGTAAAGGCACTCACATGTATAATGTGAGCTAGTGTAAAAGACATCAATTCTACAAACACTTATGCCTTTAGGTAACAATTAGATGAATTGATTTTACTCATAGTATAATTCTCAAACACAGATATTGCAGATTATTTTCAGGACTGGGACCCACATTAGCAAAGCATTAGGTTTTAAAATGGTTTTATTGTATGTTAGACTTTGTTAAGTCTACTTAGAAGAGTGTTAGGGAGGAGAGGACATGTGTTTTTTAAACCACACAACTTTCTGACACATGTGATCATATTTAAAATACTCGTTCCTGACATAGCGCTTTTTTCCTCCTTCAGAATATGACTTCACATATCAGTAGTCCTCAAATTCAGAAGCACGTCAGCTTCAGCAGCTGCTCATTGATTTATGTATTTTGAAGAAGGCAGGGAAATGTGGAAAGCTTGTTTCTTACCAAGTGAGTCAAGTGTTCATGTGAAGGTAATAATGAGGAAACATAGTGGGTTAACAGGAGAGGACTCCCACACTTAATTCCTTCCTGTTAGATGAGCTGCTTCACCAGAGGTTGATCCTTGTAATGTACACATTTCTAGCACAGGGCTTCTTATTTGAAGAGAGTTGTGATTCATTGTCTGGAGGTGGAGAGAACTGAGAAGCTTATGCACATTAATGATTTTTAAATGATGAAAAACCCCTTTTTCCTGCATTTCCTTTTCTGGTAGAACTTTAGCAGAAAAAATATTTAAGCATGATAGTTAATTTTGTATCAAATTTGATCCGGCCACCAGTTACTTTCTACTTCTTCAGGCTGCTTACTCTGTCACTTAGTATTAGATGTATTACCCACAGAGCAGTAATTACATTTGACACATAATTATTATGGTTTTGATGACAAGAAGGCCTTTTCTTTTCCTCTTTTCATAACATATATTCCTGAAAGTGCTGGCTTGCTGAATACAGTTAGTTTAAAAGCACTTGGATTTAAATTGAACCCTGGGACAAAGAATGAAATGAAAAAAAGAAAGAGGGAGCACATTCAAAAATTCCACAGATGATCTCACACGAGTCGATTTTGAACAGGAAAGAAAGCCTGTAAGTGTTGTTAATGCAAAAGGAGAAGGAGCTGCCTGGCTGCAGCCATGCCAGATCCCCAACAGGAAAGGAGTGCTTTTAAAGTTAATAAACTGAAGGAGGTTTGGAAAAAACGGAGGCTCCTGGCAAGGCCACATAAACTACACAAATGAGTTTCTAATCTTGCCACATGGGCATTTTTCCAACTCTGCACTCTGAGTCACCTCCAGCTGCAGGCCTGGATGAGCAGTTTAACAATCCTTAGCTTTTTTTTTTTTTTTTTTTTTAATGATCAGCATCGGAGTATCATGTTTCTGGGGCCTGGGGGCTGTGTGGTATTCAAACAGGGAGAGCGCTTGGAATTCCTCCAACTCTACCTGCAGCTGCCTCTCTGGTGAGGTTAGAAATCTAAAGCTGCAAACTTTGTGACATTACCTTCTTCCTACCTCCTCTCCTCTTAATTTCTCATAGCGTGCGCAAGGTGAAGTGCAGTTGGGAGGATGCTAAGCATTCTTCCTGTCTTTTTGAAAAGAAAGAAAAGTTACAGGACACGGATGGAGCAATATTAATGCTAGGAATCCTTCACTGGGAATTGAGCAGTTTTGAAGGAAACCTGAGTGGAAAAAAAATGACCTGGCTTCCTTCTCTGATCTGAGAGCTCAACATCAGCATCAGGGAAGCTCTACTTGATGTACAGGGGATCCTTCCTTTTGATGTGAACTCTTCAATCAGTGCTGAAACAATGATAATCAAATTAACGTGCTATAAAGCAGCTCTAATTTTAGCCTTGTTTGTTATTGTAAGAGTTGGTAGGGAAGGGTAAAAGGGGAGGTGGAGGCTCTTATGAATGACTAATGCTGTATTTCAGCCTCTTAAGCCATATTTAGTAATGTGGGATATAAAAATAAGCTTTCAGTACAATTTTTCCTATTTGACTTCTGTTTCCTTTCTTCTGTTCCCTCTCCTAAAGATGGATTTAACTAATTACTCTTTTAGCTGGATGTTGATAGACAGGTATTTATTATAGGTGCTGTAAGCCCTGAAATTTTTTTCCACAGTGAGTCTGCAGACATATACATTAAGCTCTAATTCTCTGGGACTGTCAGAGTTACAGACCAGCCCGAGGCATAACAGTATGATAAAGTTTTCAGGCCCTGTTTAGTTAAGGCTGAAAATCTGGGACCCAGCCAATCTATACCACTCAGGGCTCTTTTCACAGTCCAAAATGATTTGGCTTAAACATTTCCAACTGTGATGAGGTCCCATTTCAGTGATTATACAGTCATTCACTTTTCCACATCAACATCAAAGTCATTAACAACTGAGTATTATTGCATTGGCTGGAATTCAGTTAAGGACTAGAGGGATGTTGCTCTTTATTAAGATAAATCATTGCCTTGGTTATGTCACCCATGAAATAATCAATTTACTGTGTTGGTTAATTTCCCCCCTCTTTGATCTGTGAATTAAATTCAACAGATCATTGTTTCACACAACTGCCGTGCAAAGGATGCTTTAAAAGAAATGTACCACATTTTCTAATGGTAAAAGTCTGGTAACTATGTAAAACAAGATGACTGCATGTGGCCTGAGAACTTTGGGTTTTTTCCATTCTTCATTTCAACAGTTTCCTTTGAAAGCTTCAGGGGAAAGTGAACCATCAGCACCTATTTGGGGGATCTTGCCTCAAGATTCCTGAGGAATTACCAAGAGGAAGGAGAAAAGCTAGTAGAATTGACTCTGAAGCCTTCAGAGGAGTTAGGTTTGTGCCAGAGCCAATGAAAATGTTTTCATCTAGGTGTATGGAAATTTACTGATAGCCTTTTATGAGCTTTACTTACTGAGATGCTTAATGTAAGGAATTTTTTAGAAGAATCCTACTCTCACAACAAGCCTAATATTCTAAACAAAATAAAACTCAATAATACAGTGCATTGGTATTGATTCATATTCTTATATTCTTTTGCATTGAACTATGCAATCTGAAATTAAGCTAAAATATATATATGAATAAGTTAGTCCACATCAGCTATAGAACTCACTACACGTATCAGTGAGAAACTGAAAATGAGAAACTAAATCAAAATTTGACTCTTGGTTTTGCAGAATTTCACAGCATTTTGGGCAATTATGTCTTATTTTTCAAAGATTAAATTCTTATTTTTCACAGATTAAATGCCATAATCTAAACTAATCAAAATCAAAACAGACTTCCTCTGTACTTCTCTACTGTTATTTAAGCTGAGACCCATGCCTCTTCTCAAACTTAGCTCTTCTCATGTCTATGCTCTTTAGACTCAAGTTCATGATCCATCATGAGCTTTGATGAATAAAAACAGTACGTGATGTGATTTAAGAATCTGAACTCAGGTCATGCTGTAAAATGTGCCTAATTATTACTCTACTGATACTGTCGCTGGGCTAGGCCGGCCAAGGCTATGCCTGCTTGGCCAAGTCCACTACCACAGTTCACACACTATCTTGCAATGGTGCCACATCCCTGATGTTAGGCAAACAAACCTCTCATGTTGCAAAAGCTGATTGATATTTGCAGGCAGACAGTGACCAAATCAGGAAGAATGTTTTCTTGCCTGATCTCACACACTTGTGCTGCTAAGGTTACTGTAACTCGTAAGCATCTAGTTTTGTTAGACTTTGAGTTAAACTGTATATAGTATTAGGTTTCTGATTGTGGAACCAAGATACAGAACTTCTTCCAATTTTTTATGGCTTTAGGATTCTAGAATATAGGTTTGTGAGTGGAAAAGTTAGTATTTTTGAAAGAAAAAGCATATTAAAATACTATTACTAAAATAGTTGACCTAAAATTCCTGACTGGACTAAAAATAAATCAATATCTCTGCTAACTCCAGTTCTCATTGTAAGAGTAAAACTTTCACACTACTTCACAGGTAAAAGTTATGGATTAGAGCAACAGGTTAAGAAGATATACTACTGATTTATTATAAGAATTCACTATAAAATTAATTAACATTGATTGCAGAAAGGTATCTATAGCAATTACTTCCAGTATTTCTCCTCACATTTAACACTTAAAAATGGTCTCTCCAGCTTATGTGAAACTTGGATGTGATTTCATGAACGATAAACAATTTGCATTAACAAATGACTTTAGCACGTTTGGAAGTTGTCTTCATGAAACAAAATATTTGATATCTGAGTATATAGGAGAATGAACACTAATTAAAGTTCAAAGTCAGAATTATGTAGCAATTCATTTTAAATCAGTCATGATATTCAAAAGATGTGAGGAGCTTAGTATTGAACAGCTAATTGCAACAGCGATAAACCTGATTAATGCACATGACAATTTAACCCTATATTGCTTATAAACCTTCTCACTTGGCAATCAACCTACTATTTTCTAATTAATTGCATGTGTTAGTTTCTCCTTGTCAATTGCTTCATATTCACAGTCTTTTGATCAATTAGTTCTCATTTCTAACTGAATCATTCTCAGGGCAAAAAAGGAAAAAACATTGCTATTCCTCATGCATGATTACTTATTTTGTCGACATGAATGCGTAGTAACTGCAAGTTTCTTCAAGCTGTTGTGGGATATTTATTTCTTAGAGTTTCCATGAGGTCATACACTTAGAGTTCTTAGATGACAGAAACCCCTGGTAGAGTTTTGAACACATATTTAGCTTTTGTAATTCTGCTTCAGGCAGTAGCAGGCAAGTTAAACAATCACTGATTGACTTTTATTAACTCTGATTTGTAAGGCTGATAGGCTCAGGAATGCAGCCTCTAGACAGATTCTTGAAATCCAACCAAGACAAGAATCCTATAGAAATTCCACAAATAGGAGATAATACTATTCTTGTAAACTCATTTTTTAAAATTTAGATAATATTCTTTACTCTATAAGGTATTTATCTTTTTCTACTTTAGATATTCTGTTTGAAATTTTCATTGATAAATTTGTGATTATTAAAAAAATAATTACCTATCAAACACTTCATCCTGTGCCATCTTATATGACAATAAAAAATCTTTTTTACACTAGGGTAGATGAAGAATTTAAGTTGAAGTGTTAACTGATGTAAAATTAATGTAATGGTTTCTTTGGCATAAACTGGCTTTGCTAGAAGCCCTGAGGAAGATGCTGCACAGTGAGACTCCTGATCTGTCCTTGGATTATCCCCTTGCTCCGGGGGAGCTGTACTTGGCATGCACTGCTTTCCC
>NW_010301503.1:36784-39179 GCF_000700745.2 Antrostomus carolinensis
AAGGGGAGAGAGCAGAGGGCCAAAATTACACCTTTCTCTGGGCTACCCACCTGTACAGGGTGAAACACAGCCCTGGTAAAAAAATATTCTCCATCCCATGCTGGTTTCCATAGCTATTCTGCACATCCATGATCTCCCTTGGTGGGTCAGATCTGTACAAGCCAGGTCCCGATTGTATATAAGTGATGTGATTTCAAAGATTTTTATGTTTGTGGGATCTCAAGATTCTTTTTTTGTTTTAAGGATTTGTTTTGGATTTAATTATTACATGGGATTTATTGAATCACTAGAGCTGTAAATAAAACCAATTTCTCCTATGATCATATAGTTATAATTACATATTCTAGGGAAAATTTGTAATTAGTAATTTGTGTTTTATGTCTTTGTTTTATTTTTCATTCCTATATCAAAATGCATCTGTCATAGTGTTTGGTCCTGCCAGCTTTCTACATATGAATCCCCAGACTTCAGCAGCAGTTCTTTAATTTTGAAGGGCTTATAGAGACAACCTCAGAATCTATAAGTGCATTTACACATTTGAAACCACATACATTAGCTGGATCAATGTCAGTGAAAATGCTTAACATTCTTCTTCAAAACAGAAACTTGAAATCTGTTAGCCTCCCTCTCATTTTTCCATTATCTTTCTCTCCCTGACTGCCAAACAGGAATAATTTTTCCAAAGCCTTGAATACCAAATCTGTTACTCTGTTCTATATTAGTTCTTATATCCTCCCTTGAGTGCTTACGCAGTGGATGAGCAGTGAAAGGAGCACTGTAGTTTGCAATAGCATATAAAAGATTGAATCTGTCAGCAACTGAGGTGCTACTGTAAATTGAGTTTTCATTAAAATTTTGCTTTTGCTTGTCCATTCATCTGCTCTCCTACCAGTTCATAGGAAGCAAACAGGCACTAGAAATTCATTAATATCAAGTAAACAGCCAAATGAAACTATTACCCAAATTTCAAATGCATCTATTACCCAAATTTCAAATGCAAGTTCTTCCCATCACCCATGCTAGAAGTTGAGTGGCAATGAAACTAGATAAAGACATTTCCTCTTACTCATGCAAAATGGTATTGCTTCTGCTAAGAAGATTACTGTATATGATGAAGAAAATATTTGGCGCAATAATTTCTGCTTCAGCAGAACAGAAAATTCCTCTCCTTGACAATGAGCTTCTATGGGCAGTTAGGACCACTGGCAGCACAGGTTTCTGAGAAAACAACTAAAAAATGAGCTTTCTTTAGATAAACACTTTCTGCTATCATTTGATTTCCTGTTTAAATTTGCTTCTACTGAAAAAAAACCCCAAACCAACAAACAGGCAAAAACTGTGAGTAATCTCAACAGCTTGTCAGAAGAGAAACATATTCCTGAGGTGACCTACCTGCCTCATATTAAAGCTTTTTTTCTCAACAAATTGCTGTTAATAAACATTTGTTCAGCTACATATCGAGTGTTTTCAAATAAATGATTGTGTGATTTTTGTTACTGAAATAAAACATAACTGTGATCATGTTCCTTAAAACCAGTTCCCTTTCTCCCTTTTTTTCTATGCAGATATGTTCATTTCTGTGTCATATTCATGACAATCCATGAGCACATCAATATAGAAAACTTTAAAAGAAATACATTTTAGTGTGTTGTTTTTCATTCAGTTGAGACCAGCATGGTGTAACCAGTGTTTTCTTGCATCTGGAGTCTGGTCTATCATGAAGGATTTTTGAGAGTGAGATGGAGATACTGACTTACAAAGGCAGGTGACTGGAATCTGACTGGGCTATCTCCAGCTGCAAGGAAGAGGTAGCAGCCCACCTAGTCCAGGCAGACACCTGGGTATACCCTGGCACTTGAATTAAAATATGACCATGGTGTTTCAGCATGATCCAGGGAGAGTTACAGCAGGGTCTGATAAAACCAGTCTGTCTTCTCTGAACTGAAAGAACAGATTCATGTTGTGTACTTCTCTTCGCCACTTTCACTTAATTAAACTTCTGAATGCTATTATTGGGCAATGGAGCACTACTGTCAAAGGTGCAAAGTAGAGTACCTGAAAAAAGAAGGATTGAGACAAATTTATCTAAGTTTTTTCATTAATTGTTAAGGTGATCTAAGAGAGGAGAAATTCAGGCTCAAATTTCTTCCTTAACTGATTCAGAATGGGGACTGAAATCAAGATTTATATCTTTTGCATGTGTGAGCTAGCCAGTATTCTGAGATGGCTGTTCTGTCACTGGGAATCTATAAAATAGTTAAACAAGTTTGAAGACTGTGAGCAAATAACTCGATTATTATATTTCCAGGTGGTTTTGTTGCTCATGGGAGTTCCAATCTTGCTGAGTTCTCTGCACTAGTGAATATTCAATATTATACAGAAAGTATCGATGGAA
>NW_010301503.1:39212-42429 GCF_000700745.2 Antrostomus carolinensis
ATTCATTATGACATTCCTAAGAGAACAGTTCAAAAAGGGGGGGTGTTGACTTTTGATTTTCAATACTGTCTATGAATGCACAAATACGAAAGCCTTCAAATTTTTAGATATTTAAGCTTCCATCAGTTTTAAAACCAAAAATTGAAACTAGATCAAACTTACCGCTGACATTTTAAACATTTTTTTTCCTTTTCTTTGTCAAAAAAAGTGTCTAGTGTGGCATACAATTTGAGATTTGACTGAAGCTGTGAGTGTTCTGCTAGGAGGTCTAGGTACAGCAGGGATCCTTCACATCACCCAAATTATCTCTGGAAAATATAGGTACATTCTATTACATTAATTTTTGTTTAAATTCAGACAACAGTGTTGTTTACTCGTGTAATATACAAAGATGTTATAGCATGCAGTGAAAATGTATAGGTATCGAGTTGTTTGGGAATAATATATCATATATAGTGATTACCACTGAAGGGTCTAATCAATTTTAATAGGCATCTTTTAATTTTGCCATTCTTTTGTGTTGATACATGCTACAACTTCTGGCAATATTCTTCAATACTGTCACTAAAAGCAGATCAATTACAGCATATCCTTTTAACAAGTTTGAAACAAAATATGCTAAGGATATTAAAAATGTGCCAAGTATGTTACGCCCACTGCCAGTTTCAGTACTAGTAAATTATCCTGTTTTGCAAGTCATAGCCTGTTGCTGTTCACAGATTATGTGAATAAACCTCCAGCTTTCATTCATTACCTTCTATTTTTGAGCAAGAATTTGGAGGAAATTTATATTTTTAAGTGTTCACAAGTGATTAGACACCATAATGAAAGCAACTAAAAAAAACCCTGGCATGTGTTTTCCACCTACATATTTTCCTTTCTTTACTGTAGGATAAAATAAGTCTGACTTTTCAGCCTCTAGCTACAATATAGGATTTTCTTATTAATAGAGCTTGTTTATTACAAGAATTTGCTTTGATACAATGCTAATTAGGAAATATATTCTGAAATATATGGATTGTGATTTGAATGGAGATTGAGTGTGTGAAGTAAAAAAATGGAGTGGCAAACCAGTTTAGAAGAGACAAGAGCCTTTTAAGACATGCTGTGCTGTATCATGAAGGGTACTCAGACTTCAAAGACACACACGGATAACATTTTCTCCCACTGGTCAAGTACTCAAACACCATATAAGCAGCAGTTTTCATAGCACTTACAATCTTCAATACACTTGCAAAATTGCGTATAGTGATAAAAATTGTGTTAGCTTTCTCTCTTCTAGTGGGCAAGGCAGACAGCTTCTGAGGAGGCTGGCAAGTTAATACACCAACAATGCAGCTGGAAAACCTTGGCTTTTGTTGGATTACATTAGAAATCCCAACATTAGTTGATGAGGCTTAACCAGTTTTTGTGGATTTGGTGGCATTCACCTGAATCTTCTGCATCCATTTTTTTCTCCTGCTTTCCCATATATCCCTGTATCAGTGCAAAGCTATCAATTAAGTAGTACTTAGATATATTCTCCACACATTGTAACTGACAGTATGCTTTGCAATTTACATTTACCATTATTAAAAATGCTGGTGGGTCTGATAAGTAGTTGTCATGTTTAAGTTTGCATCTTAGTTTTACAGAACAGTTATTGGAGGAAAATTTGCCAAAAACATTAGAGATAGTGTTATTAGCTCACAGTCTGAATGATGGGAAACAAAGCAGCACATGCTTTCTAAGACACTGAATCTCAGTTAGCCAAATGGCAAGGACTGGCCTGAAATGGCTATCTCTCCTCCTGAGATTGTGACATGTGATCAATCTGGGTTGCTGAGTTGTCTGAGCATTAACCTGAATAATTTAAAAATTTCCAGATTGAAAGGCTGTTTATAGTCAGAAAATCTGAAGTGGCTGCCAATCCTCACTGAAAGAAGCCTAAGTAGTTCACTTGTTACAGATTTCTTGTTCTGTAAAAGTTTATGTAGAAGAATCTTTATCACAGCTCTATTTTGTTTTCTATGGCCAGTTTTTAGATATACATGACCAGAAGGGAATTACCTTCTGTGTATAGGAATTTTTTTGTTAGACTAAAATGCAGTGAGACAGTGTATCCACTTTAATAAGCTCCCACATTTGAGAATAAAGGATAATCTGATATACACCAGAAAAAAACCCCAAACGTCCTCATTCCATCTTCTGTTTTTCTCTGGAAGGGATTTAAGGACTCTGGCCATCTGGATGTCTGGCAACTCAGTCAGAGCTGTGGCTACTGTGTGTGTGCAGATTAGCTGTGTAGCACATGCACAGTTAGTCCAATGTGTCCAGTACACATCAGACCTGCTGCACATGTGCTGCACAGATGGTCTCTGCATACACAGTAAATCAGATATGTTAAGCCTACTGCGCATATGCAAACCATCTGTGCATTGCACATATATATATTTTTGCATGGGAAATCCCTAGTCAGAGCATGAAAGGTTGTGGCAAAGAGGAACTCCAGTGGTAGAGAGACCGTGAGAGACTCTGACAGTGGCATAAATTAAAACAGCTCCTTGCCCGTTTTTGCTCTTGCCTGGACCAAAGCTGCAACAAATCAGTTCCTCAGAATCAGAAAGTGTGACTAGCTGCTCAACAGTTTCCGTCTCTCTAGCAATTGGCTGCAGGAGAGAATCTGCATCAAAACCATTTGTTTTATAGGCAATGATGACCAGCTCCCTGTTAACTCCCGAAACCAGCTAGAACTGCAGCTAGTTCACCAGATAGCTTGAATGAACAAGGTCTGGTATTTTACTTATCCAATAAAAGAACAGTGCTTATTGTGCAGGCCTCAGGGATACATTTAGTTAATTATCTTCCTTTTATTTCCCAGTAATCCTTGTGGTGGTTTGGGTGGATTCACCCTTTTGCTTGCAGCTTGCAGCCAAACACAGCCTGCTCTATCACCCTCCCGCCCCCCCCTCACCCAGGGAGCAGGGGAGAGAATTTGGAAAGAAGGGCAAGGACTCACGGGTTGAGATAAAAACTATTTACTAATTAAAAGAAAAATGATAATGATAACAACAGTGATAACAGACTCTACAGATGAGTGATACACAGTGCTCACCGCCCACTGACCAATTCCCAGCCTGTGCCAGCTAACGATCCCGGAGCTGAGACGGTCCCGAACCGAAACCCCGGAAGAGTGAGCCTGAGCGATCCCCGAGAGAAGTGCCCTGTCTTCCGGTCA